>NW_026045159.1:270000-302500 GCF_943734845.2 Anopheles funestus
CTCGTTGGCTGGATCGTTCAGCCGTTGATGGACCCTGCTGTCCTCCTCTATCTGCAGGCATATTGGAATGAGACCGGCCAGCAGCACGGCCGTCTCACCCCTCACCGTCCGGAAAGCCCGACAAACACGAATGGCCGTTGTCCTCTGCACCCGCTGCACCAATCTACGACATTGGCGCAGCTGCAGCCCCTCCGACCAAACTGGGGCCCCGTAACGCAGGATGGAGTCCGCTACGGCCGCTAGCAGTCGGGCACGCGACGACTTCGGTCCACTGTGGTTCGGCATGAGGCGCGTGACGGCTTCCGCGACCTTCATGGCCTTCGCTGCAGCCTGCTGAACGTGCGGCAACCATGACAGGTGGTCGTGCAACCAAACTCCAAGATAACGGATGGAGCGCTGGGATTGCACGACCACACCTCCGATGTTGATGCTGACGACCGGATGACGCTTCAGGGTGGAGATGAGCGTCATTTCCGTCTTCTCTGGCGCCAACGAGAGACGGTTCCGGTCCAACCAGTCCATGATTACCGCGATGGCTCGTTCAGCAGTCGAGGAAGCGGCTTGGGGTGTCGTTGCAGGGACCAAGACGACAAGGTCATCAGCGTAGCCAATAACCTCGGCCCCCTCAGGCAACTGGACACCCAGGACCCCGTCGTACAGCACGTTCCAAAGCGTGGGTCCCAAAATGGAACCCTGTGGAACGCCCGCACTGATGTTCCGCTCGACAGGGCCCTCGCTGGTGTCGATAACCAGCCGCCGGTCCTCGAAATAGCTCCTCAGTATCTGCTGCAGCGATGACGGTACCCCCTTGTCCCTCAGCGCGTTGGCGATGGCTTGCCAGGGCGCAGAGTTAAAGGCGTTGCGGATATCAAGTGCCACCACCATCAGGCAGCGCTTGTCTCGGGCGTTGGTGCGGCGAAAGGACATGGCCGTCCTGCCCGCTTCGACAACGCGCTGGATCGCACTGATGGTGGATCTGCCTCGCCGGAAACCGTACTGCCCGTCCGACAGCCGTTCCGCATCCGGTTCCTCCAGGAACTCGTTGAGGCGGTTAAGAATTAGGCGCTCCAACACCTTGCCGAGTGCGTCGAGCATGCACAGCGGCCGGTAGGAGGAGCTTTCCCCGGGAGGCTTGCCAGGCTTTGGCAGCAGTACCAGTCGTTGCCTCTTCCAGGGCGCTGGAAACGCACCCCGGTCCAGGCAGTCCTGGTACAAACGGACGAAAACCTCCGGGTACTTCCTAATGGCCGTCTTAACCGCCGCGTTGGGGATACCGTCCAGTCCAGGCGCTTTCCGGTTCGCCATCGATCCCACGATGGACAACAGCTCGCCCACGGTGACAGGGGTCAACGAAGAACTCCGCTCCTCGGTGTCGACGCTCGATGATTCAGCGTCCGGCCAGTCAACAGGCGGATGTGTCGGGAACAGATCGTTGGCTATCCGCTCCAACACGACACGGTCAGTCTCAGGTGGCACGAAGCAGCCACGAAGACGAGACATGACCACCCGATAACCGGCCCCAAACTCGTTGGTTTCCGCCTGTTGAATCAGCTCATCGAGCTGCGCTCGCTTGCTGGCCCGGACAGCCTTCTCGACGGCTCTCCTCGCCGACCGATGATGTGCAGCCACGATGCTGCGCTCCTGCAGGTCGGTGGTATGAAGCATCCGCTCGTGCACGGCCGCACACTCCTCCCGAAGACGCAAGATCTCCGGAGTCCACCAGAAGAGGTCTCGATGGGGGTCACGATGCGACATGGTGACGCGCTCCATCGTGTCGTCGCATGCATCTAGCATGGCGTCGACCATCCCCTCCTGGCTGACGGCCCGTTCCGGAAAACCGGCCGTCTGGAGTGCGGCTGCGAATGCCTCCACCGAAAACTGCGTCGTCTTCCATCTCCGGCCAGCGTGCCGAAACGTGGTGGATGACGAAGAGGACCCCTGTCCCCGCTGACGATGCTGCTGCTGTTGTCGCTGCTGCCTCCCGTTCAGGTGACGATGCTGCTGCTGCAGGTGCTGCTGCTGCTGGTGCTGCTGCTGCTGGTGCTGCTGCTGTTGTCGTCGCTGCTGGTCGAGAGTTGGAGGCCCCACGGTGAAGAAAATGTACCGGTGGTCCGACGCCGTATAGTGGCACGAAGTGGTGTTCGCTGCCACCTCCCAAGTGTCTGGACGAGCAATGGATGCGCTCGCGAAAGACACATCCACGACACTGGGAGTGGCGACTCCGTTGCCCACGAACGTCGGGACCGATCCTTGGTTCAGGACCACAAGCCCAAGCTGCCGAATTGTATCGAGCAGCTCTTCACCGCGCCGGGTGGTACGTTGGCTACCCCACTCCTCATTCCAGGCGTTGAAATCGCCTGCCAGGACGATGCGAGGGTGGGGTTGGGCCTCCAACTCCACCGCCTCCAGAAGTTGCTCGAACTCGCCGGCGTTGAGACGTGGAGGGGCGTAACAGCTGATGAAGACCACCCCTCCAATCTGCGCAGCAGCCAACCCGGGCATGGCACAGCGCCAGACCCGCTGGATCGGAAGGTGGCCGGTCGCCACCACAGCTGCTCTCCCCGACGAATCCACCGTCCAGTTTCCGCTGCCCTCTGGAGGTCGGTACACCTCTGACAGCAGCAGCACGTCGACCCGCTTAGTGCGGGCTGTTTGCAGGGCCAGATCCTGAGCAGTGCGTCCACCACCCAGGTTGACCTGCATCACCCTCACTACACCCGACACTGTTGACCTTGTCGGCACGATGAGTGGCCCACTCGATGGGGCCCCTGGCAGACAATGCACTTAGCTGCCGACGTGCACTGACTAACGCGGTGGCCTACCTCGCCACACTGCAAACACTGACCCGTCCGGTCAGTTGAAGAACGGCAGTCCCGCGCCAGGTGCCCCATCAGCAGGCAACGGAAGCAGCGCTGACGGTCGAGCGGCTTCTTCGGCACTTCGCGGATGCCGCTGACACATTGGCAGAGTGTCAACTTCTGACCAATGAGACTCCGTGCCTTGGCCAGTGGGAGTCGAACACGCGCTCGCTTTGTGCCATCACGGAGCTCCCAAAGCTCGACGTGAGTGATGCCAGCCGCTGACCCCAGCTTCTCCTCAATGGCAAGCTTCACGTCACTCTCTTTGGCCAGAGAGTCGACGTTGGTGATGAGAAGCTCACCCATCTCCGTCACCACTCGTGCCTCGCCATCCTCACCTAGCGCTAGCTGGATCCGGCGAGCCAGCTCCGCGCTATCGACGTTCTTCCGCAACGGTACAAGCAGATGACCTTGCACGGTCCGGCGCCCCATGCCGATGTCTGCCCTGACGTCCTGCAGCTCCTGAGATGTACGCAGCTTCACGTACATCTCTGTCCAGGTTTTGTCCGAACCTGGGACCACCGCAATGCGGTCAGGACGCGGAGGACGCCCCTTAGACTGGGCACGATGCTGCTGATGTTGTTGCTGCTGACTCTGCTGCTGCTGCTGGCGCATCTGAGGTGGCCGGTACGGCTGGCCCACCTGCTGCGGTTGCTGCTGCTGCTGAGTCGAACGTTGCGATCGGCTCTTCCGACCGCTCACGACCGTAGCCCAGGACATCTGCTGCTGTTGCCGCTGCTGCTGACGTTGCGGTTGCTGCTGCTGCTGCTGCTGCTGGCCATTAGCCGACACTGCGACCGTCCGTCGCTGCGGCTGTGGCTGGCTGCGCTGCTGCTGCTGCTGCTGCTGCTGCTGCTGCCGCTGTTGTTGTTGCTGCTGCCGCTGCTGCTGCTGCTGCCGCTGCTGCTGCTGCTGCTGCTGCTGCTGCTGCTGCAGTTGCGAAGCTTTCTTCGCACGGTTGCGCTGCTGCCGGCTGCGTTTTGTCCTGGCACTGCCCTGACCAACAGGCTGTGCCGAGGAATGAAGCGCCGTCAAGGAACGCATGCCCTCTTGAAGCGCTTCCAGCGTACACTTCAGGGCCACTTCACGTTCCCGGCTAAGTCGCAGCTCTTCCGTCAGCGACTCGATCTGTTTGGCGAAGTTCTCCAGCATCTTGTGCTGGAAAGCCAGCACCGACGCTTCGCCATCGTCGTGGGGAGCCACGGTTGAAGACATCTCCCCTGCCGCTACCACTGGCGGCACCACCGTCTGCTCGAGAAGAGAGGCGTCGGAAAATTCCGCATCGTCCTCCTCCTCGGAATTATCAGCCTCGGACGGAACCGCCACCGTTGGTCCGGCCGGCCGTGGTGTCTCCGGTAAAGGGGAAGGGGTATCGGACCGCTTCCGAGGCGTGGACGACGACCGCACCCCGGAACGAAGCACCCGCCCCTCCATTCTCCGCTCCTTTCACAAAAAACCGCCTGCACGAATCGTTCAGACGGAACAAGGGAATATTCCCTTCAACATCTGCCAAGGTAACGACCGTCCGTCGCTAGAGCCCCTTTGGCAGATTTCCCGTCCGCGGATCGCAAGAATAAAAAACTCCCACTTTTTCCTTTATTAAAAACAATTTCGCAAGAGAAAACCGCAAGAATAAGAATTTTTAATAAATTCCGCAAGAGATTCAAGAAAACACCAAAAAACGGGTTCGTCGCCTGCTGACGCGTTGAAGTCTCTCGTTTTGGCGTTCCCGGGGAAGGATTCGGAGCCAAAGAACCGTTCCCGGTCTCCTGCTAAGCGTTCCCGGTCTCCGGCTGCGCGTTCTCACTCTCTGACCGCTAAGCGCCGGAAAGGTATGCAATTCGCATCGAGTTTTATAGCACCGTAACGCTTCGTAACGCTGGTGTCCCGGCTAAGCGCTACCGCTACCGGTCACTGGTGGCGCTGCAGACGTCGAAGAGAAGGTGGTTGCTGTCTTCGCTGGAAGTTGCGGAACCCGCCACGGGTGGCGCTGTCGTCATAAAAAGGGAGCTTTTACGTTGGGTTGTTGTCCTCACTGCTCGAAAACGCTTCGTGGTGTTGTTGATGACACAAACACACGCGACGACACACCTGACGCCACCGTACCACGCTGTTGCACGCACTTTCACGTCGAGTTTTTACTGTTTATCTCTTTTTAAAAGCACTTTACGTCGCTGGAAAACGATAGTTTATGCTCCCTAGCATGTGTTTTACCACTTTTCCAATGTTCTAACACGGTATTTCGATATTTATTCGCCACTGAAGTTCCCCATACAAAGTGTATGGGGACACTTTAAACTGAGTTTTAGCGCAGTAAATTGAAGTAAAACGATTTCCTTTTTCAATATTCGCTAAGAATGACACTCAATTCGCCCTTTTCGACTATTGTTCCGCTATTTATAAGCACTTTTGCACAATATTTTTGCAAAAAATACGGAGCGACACAAAGCACGCCTAAACTGCTGGCTTGACAGCTACGCACACAGGGATAACTGGCTTGTGGCCGCCAAGCGTTCATAGCGACGTGGCTTTTTGATCCTTCGATGTCGGCTCTTCCTATCATTGTAAAGCAAAATTTACCAAGCGTAGGATTGTTCACCCTTTCAAGGGAACGTGAGCTGGGTTTAGACCGTCGTGAGACAGGTTAGTTTTACCCTACTGGTGTGCATTGTTTGTCGCTATCTTAACGGAATTCCTGTGCAGTACGAGAGGAACCACAGGTACGGACCACTGGCTCAATACTAGTTCGAACGGACTATGGTATGACGCTACGTCCGCTGGATTATGCCTGAACGCCTCTAAGGTCGTATCCAATCCGAGCTGATAGCGCTTCTTATACCCATTAGGTGGTCGTAAGCTAGCGGGCCTAACAACCCTCCGAGAACCGTCCGTGCTGTCCATTGGCACACTGGCGTCTCATCCCCGCTTACTACTAGGCCGCAAAGGGCGGGTTCGCGCTGCACGTGTTAGTACCATACATGTTGGGAACACCGGTGGACGAGCTTGCCGACTGTGGATATCACTAGTTTCGACACCTACGACCGCCCGCAAACGACGGGACTACAGGCTGGGAGCTTCAAGTTGTAGAGATGCGTTCGCATCGATCCTCTCAGGCGACCCATGCTTGGTGGTTAGTGCTTGCGCGTGCGCGCCCCGTGTGTGCTGGAATTGGCCAACCAGTGCACATTGGTGGTGCGTACCGTGACTTGCACCATGTGACGAGAGTGTTGAAGAACACTGTGTGGTGACTCTATGCCTATGTGATGGGGTGCTTGTAACACACGACCGAACCGACGGCTCGTTGGATGGTCACGACAGTGTGGTGCAGGTGCGCCCATGTGTAACGAATACATTGAGTGCCGTTGGAGGTTAGCGGTTGGTTGGTTGCATGCTACAACTTCGCGTTGTACATGGGCTGGCCGCTGCGCTTCCTTCGGGTTGCCACTTGATGTTGATAGGGTTGATGTATTGTGTTCGTTGACTTTTGGTTCATTCCAAAAGTCTTCGGACTTAGATAATTTTACAAGTGTCGGCGCTCTCGGACCGAAAATAAGAAGACAACTAAGAAGAAAAAGAGAAAGAAGCTAATAGTGGAAAGTATTCTTCTTCAAAGAAGGAACAAAAATTTTACAAGTGTTGAAAAATTTCCTAAGTCCAAAAAATTTTCTAAGTCCAGAAAATTTTCTAAGTCCCACAAAATGGAACATGATGAAGAAGATACAGAAGTTGAAAATTTTTCTAAGTCCAAAAAATTTTCTAAGTCCAGAAAATTTTCTAAGTCCAAAGTGTTGGAACAATTTCCAAAGGCCCATAGGTTGCACTGAATTTTCCTAAGTTGGCCACAAGTACCCATGAGGTATCGAGAAGGTTCACCCGAAGGACATAATATGTCCCAAAGTACCGATAGAGCACCCACAAAGAGCACCCAATTGGCCTAAGTTGGCCAAAAGTACCGATAGAGTACCCACAAGTAGCACTGAGTTGGCCTAAGTTGGCCAAAAGTACCGATAGAGTACCCACAAATAGCACCGAATGGGCCTAAGTTGGCCAAAAGTACCGATAGAGTACCCACAAGAAGCACTGAGTTGGCCTAAGTTGGCCAAAAGTACCGATAGAGTACCCACAAATAGCACCCAGTTGGCCTAAGTTGGCCAAAAGTACCGATAGAGCACCCACAAGAAGCACTGAGTTGGCCTAAGTTGGCCAAAAGTACCGATAGAGTACCCACAAATAGCACCCAGTTGGCCTAAGTTGGCCAAAAGTACCGATAGAGCACCCACAAGTAGCACCCAATTGGCCTATGTTGGCCAAAAGTACCGATAGAGTACCCACAAATAGCACCCAATTGGCCTAAGTTGGCCAAAAGTACCGATAGAGTACCCACAAATAGCACCGAGTGGGCCTAACATGGCCAAAAGTACCGATAGAGTACCCACAAATAGCACCGAGTGGGCCTAACATGGCCAAAAGTACCGATAGAGTACCCACAAAGAGCACCCCATGGGCCTAAGTTGGCCAAAAGTACCGATAGAGTACCCACAAATAGCACCGAGTGGGCCTAACATGGCCAAAAGTACCGATAGAGCACCCACATATAGCACCGAATGGGCCTAACATGGCCAAAAGTACCGATAGAGTACCCACAAATAGCACCGAGTGGGCCTAACATGGCCAAAAGTACCGATAGAGCACCCACATATAGCACCCCATTGGCCTAAGTTGGCCAAAAGTACCGATAGAGTACCCACAAAGAGCACCCAATTGGCCTAAGTTGGCCAAAAGTACCGCCAAGTAGCACCATAGAGGCCCGAGTAGAGCGAAATGTGGGACAAATTGAACATTTGAAAATTTTTACAAGTCCAGAAAATTTTCTAAGTCCAAAGAGTTGGACAAATTTCCTTAGGCCCAAAGGTTGCACTGAATGTTCCTAAGTTGGCCATCAGTACCCATGAAGTATCGCGAAGGTTCACCCGAAAGACACAATATGCCCTAAAGTACCCACAGGGTACCCACAAGTTGCACCCAATTGGCCTAAGTTGGCCAAAAGTACCGACAAGTAGCACCATAGAGGCCCGAGTAGAGCGAAATGTGGGCCAAAGTACCGAGTAGTTGCAACAAATGCCCAAATGGATACCAAAATGTGGTACCAAGCACCTAACTGTTGCAACAAATGCTAGCTTTCTGAGCAAAAGCTGTGGACCAATTTCGTAGAAGAACCGCCTAGGCGAAAAGGCAAAAATCGCCGAAGCTGGCCCGCTCGCAGAGCTCGCGGGCCAGGAGATACTCATAGGGCGATTTACTAGAGTGGGGAACTTGAGAATTTTTGTGTCCGAGACTTTGGGCAACTTCGCGGCCGCCCCCTTAAAGTAAAAGATTTTCTCTGGGTGCCTAAAATTCGCAATTCCCGCAAAGTCGGGAAGACGTTAAAGTTTTTGCCCAAAAAATGGCCATCGATTT
Source organism: Anopheles funestus (assembly GCF_943734845.2). Taxonomy (NCBI): domain Eukaryota; kingdom Metazoa; phylum Arthropoda; class Insecta; order Diptera; family Culicidae; genus Anopheles; species Anopheles funestus. The sequence goes on from NW_026045159.1 coordinate 278,316, forward strand.
AAGGTGATTTTCCAATAAGAAAATGCTTCCTATTTTGAATTTTTTCGAATATTTCCTAAACTAAGCGTCGGAGCACATGGCCGTGGAGGAACTTTTGGTAGCTTTTGGCAAGGGCTATCGGATGAAATAATGCGAAAGGCCATCGGAGCGATATTGGATTAATGCGGGCCCATAAACGTACCTAAGAAGTGAAAATTGGTACCTTGCACGCAGGATGCAAGAAATGCTTGAGTGTTAACCATCATCGGTACCAAGTACCTAGGTTATATCGAGTGCGTAGATGGAAGTCGGTACCAAAGGGAAACCTTCCTAGGCTAGGTGCACGCAAGTGAGTATGGATCGATCAGTAGAAAGATGGGAAGCCCAAGGAAACCTTCCTAGGCTAGGTGCACGCAAGTGAGTATGGATCGATCAGTAGAAAGATGGGAAGCCATAGGAAACCTTCCTAGGCTAGGTGCACGCAAGTGAGTATGGATCGATCAGTAGAAAGATGGGAAGCCCAAGGAAACCTTCCTAGGCTAGGTGCACGCAAGTGAGTATGGATCGATCAGTAGAAAGATGGGAAGCCATAGGAAACCTTCCTAGGCTAGGTGCACGCAAGTGAGTATGGATCGATCAGTAGAAAGATGGGAAGCCATAGGAAACCTTCCTAGGCTAGGTGCACGCAAGTGAGTATGGATCGATCAGTAGAAAGATGGGAAGCCATAGGAAACCTTCCTAGGCTAGGTGCACGCAAGTGAGTATGGATCGATCAGTAGAAAGATGGGAAGCCATAGGAAACCTTCCTAGGCTAGGTGCACGCAAGTGAGTATGGATCGATCAGTAGAAAGATGGGAAGCCATAGGAAACCTTCCTAGGCTAGGTGCACGCAAGTGAGTATGGATCGATCAGTAGAAAGATGGGAAGCCATAGGAAACCTTCCTAGGCTAGGTGCACGCAAGTGAGTATGGATCGATCAGTAGAAAGATGGGAAGCCATAGGAAACCTTCCTAGGCTAGGTGCACGCAAGTGAGTATGGATCGATCAGTAGAAAGATGGGAAGCCCAAGGAAACCTTCCTAGGCTAGGTGCACGCAAGTGAGTATGGATCGATCAGTAGAAAGATGGGAAGCCATAGGAAACCTTCCTAGGCTAGGTGCACGCAAGTGAGTATGGATCGATCAGTAGAAAGATGGGAAGCCATAGGAAACCTTCCTAGGCTAGGTGCACGCAAGTGAGTATGGATCGATCAGTAGAAAGATGGGAAGCCCAAGGAAACCTTCCTAGGCTAGGTGCACGCAAGTGAGTATGGATCGATCAGTAGAAAGATGGGAAGCCATAGGAAACCTTCCTAGGCTAGGTGCACGCAAGTGAGTATGGATCGATCAGTAGAAAGATGGGAAGCCATAGGAAACCTTCCTAGGCTAGGTGCACGCAAGTGAGTATGGATCGATCAGTAGAAAGATGGGAAGCCATAGGAAACCTTCCTAGGCTAGGTGCACGCAAGTGAGTATGGATCGATCAGTAGAAAGATGGGAAGCCATAGGAAACCTTCCTAGGCTAGGTGCACGCAAGTGAGTATGGATCGATCAGTAGAAAGATGGGAAGCCATAGGAAACCTTCCTAGGCTAGGTGCACGCAAGTGAGTATGGATCGATCAGTAGAAAGATGGGAAGCCCAAGGAAACCTTCCTAGGCTAGGTGCACGCAAGTGAGTATGGATCGATCAGTAGAAAGATGGGAAGCCATAGGAAACCTTCCTAGGCTAGGTGCACGCAAGTGAGTATGGATCGATCAGTAGAAAGATGGGAAGCCATAGGAAACCTTCCTAGGCTAGGTGCACGCAAGTGAGTATGGATCGATCAGTAGAAAGATGGGAAGCCATAGGAAACCTTCCTAGGCTAGGTGCACGCAAGTGAGTATGGATCGATCAGTAGAAAGATGGGAAGCCATAGGAAACCTTCCTAGGCTAGGTGCACGCAAGTGAGTATGGATCGATCAGTAGAAAGATGGGAAGCCATAGGAAACCTTCCTAGGCTAGGTGCACGCAAGTGAGTATGGATCGATCAGTAGAAAGATGGGAAGCCATAGGAAACCTTCCTAGGCTAGGTGCACGCAAGTGAGTATGGATCGATCAGTAGAAAGATGGGAAGCCCAAGGAAACCTTCCTAGGCTAGGTGCACGCAAGTGAGTATGGATCGATCAGTAGAAAGATGGGAAGCCATAGGAAACCTTCCTAGGCTAGGTGCACGCAAGTGAGTATGGATCGATCAGTAGAAAGATGGGAAGCCATAGGAAACCTTCCTAGGCTAGGTGCACGCAAGTGAGTATGGATCGATCAGTAGAAAGATGGGAAGCCCAAGGAAACCTTCCTAGGCTAGGTGCACGCAAGTGAGTATGGATCGATCAGTAGAAAGATGGGAAGCCATAGGAAACCTTCCTAGGCTAGGTGCACGCAAGTGAGTATGGATCGATCAGTAGAAAGATGGGAAGCCATAGGAAACCTTCCTAGGCTAGGTGCACGCAAGTGAGTATGGATCGATCAGTAGAAAGATGGGAAGCCATAGGAAACCTTCCTAGGCTAGGTGCACGCAAGTGAGTATGGATCGATCAGTAGAAAGATGGGAAGCCATAGGAAACCTTCCTAGGCTAGGTGCACGCAAGTGAGTATGGATCGATCAGTAGAAAGATGGGAAGCCATAGGAAACCTTCCTAGGCTAGGTGCACGCAAGTGAGTATGGATCGATCAGTAGAAAGATGGGAAGCCCAAGGAAACCTTCCTAGGCTAGGTGCACGCAAGTGAGTATGGATCGATCAGTAGAAAGATGGGAAGCCATAGGAAACCTTCCTAGGCTAGGTGCACGCAAGTGAGTATGGATCGATCAGTAGAAAGATGGGAAGCCATAGGAAACCTTCCTAGGCTAGGTGCACGCAAGTGAGTATGGATCGATCAGTAGAAAGATGGGAAGCCATAGGAAACCTTCCTAGGCTAGGTGCACGCAAGTGAGTATGGATCGATCAGTAGAAAGATGGGAAGCCATAGGAAACCTTCCTAGGCTAGGTGCACGCAAGTGAGTATGGATCGATCAGTAGAAAGATGGGAAGCCCAAGGAAACCTTCCTAGGCTAGGTGCACGCAAGTGAGTATGGATCGATCAGTAGAAAGATGGGAAGCCATAGGAAACCTTCCTAGGCTAGGTGCACGCAAGTGAGTATGGATCGATCAGTAGAAAGATGGGAAGCCATAGGAAACCTTCCTAGGCTAGGTGCACGCAAGTGAGTATGGATCGATCAGTAGAAAGATGGGAAGCCATAGGAAACCTTCCTAGGCTAGGTGCACGCAAGTGAGTATGGATCGATCAGTAGAAAGATGGGAAGCCCAAGGAAACCTTCCTAGGCTAGGTGCACGCAAGTGAGTATGGATCGATCAGTAGAAAGATGGGAAGCCCAAGGAAACCTTCCTAGGCTAGGTGCACGCAAGTGAGTATGGATCGATCAGTAGAAAGATGGGAAGCCATAGGAAACCTTCCTAGGCTAGGTGCACGCAAGTGAGTATGGATCGATCAGTAGAAAGATGGGAAGCCATAGGAAACCTTCCTAGGCTAGGTGCACGCAAGTGAGTATGGATCGATCAGTAGAAAGATGGGAAGCCCAAGGAAACCTTCCTAGGCTAGGTGCACGCAAGTGAGTATGGATCGATCAGTAGAAAGATGGGAAGCCCAAGGAAACCTTCCTAGGCTAGGTGCACGCAAGTGAGTATGGATCGATCAGTAGAAAGATGGGAAGCCATAGGAAACCTTCCTAGGCTAGGTGCACGCAAGTGAGTATGGATCGATCAGTAGAAAGATGGGAAGCCATAGGAAACCTTCCTAGGCTAGGTGCACGCAAGTGAGTATGGATCGATCAGTAGAAAGATGGGAAGCCATAGGAAACCTTCCTAGGCTAGGTGCACGCAAGTGAGTATGGATCGATCAGTAGAAAGATGGGAAGCCCAAGGAAACCTTCCTAGGCTAGGTGCACGCAAGTGAGTATGGATCGATCAGTAGAAAGATGGGAAGCCATAGGAAACCTTCCTAGGCTAGGTGCACGCAAGTGAGTATGGATCGATCAGTAGAAAGATGGGAAGCCATAGGAAACCTTCCTAGGCTAGGTGCACGCAAGTGAGTATGGATCGATCAGTAGAAAGATGGGAAGCCATAGGAAACCTTCCTAGGCTAGGTGCACGCAAGTGAGTATGGATCGATCAGTAGAAAGATGGGAAGCCCAAGGAAACCTTCCTAGGCTAGGTGCACGCAAGTGAGTATGGATCGATCAGTAGAAAGATGGGAAGCCCAAGGAAACCTTCCTAGGCTAGGTGCACGCAAGTGAGTATGGATCGATCAGTAGAAAGATGGGAAGCCATAGGAAACCTTCCTAGGCTAGGTGCACGCAAGTGAGTATGGATCGATCAGTAGAAAGATGGGAAGCCATAGGAAACCTTCCTAGGCTAGGTGCACGCAAGTGAGTATGGATCGATCAGTAGAAAGATGGGAAGCCCAAGGAAACCTTCCTAGGCTAGGTGCACGCAAGTGAGTATGGATCGATCAGTAGAAAGTGGGAAGCCCAGTACCAAATGCCCTAGTGAAGACCGTAAACGAATATCATGAACCGAGAAGGAGCACCAAATGCCCTAGTGAAGACCGTAAACGAATATCATGAACCGAGAAGGAGCACCAAATGCCCTAGTGAAGACCGTAAACGAATATCATGAACCGATAAGGAGCACCAAATGCCCTAGTGAAGACCGTAAACGAATATCATGAACCGATAAGGAGCACCAAATGCCCTAGTGAAGACCGTAAACGAATATCATGAACCGAGAAGTAGCAACGAATGCCTGAAAAAGTACCAAGTCCACGGTATAGAGTAACGAGAGTTAACCGCCGTGATGTATGCAATGAGGGCAGCCATTGCATGGGTTCTGGACTTGGTTCGCGAATAACTTTTTTGCTAGACATCGGACAAAGTTGACGTGGAAGAACGAAATGTAGCATTTGGTGCCACCTATCCAAAACTTTTTCAAGATTGAAGATCCGATCGATACAGCCTGAGTTATAGGCAAAAGTTGGTGCAAAATTGAGCATTTTTAATGGTGAAAAATCGGTACTCCTCGAATAGCTCCTGTTGGAAGCATCGGACCACATGGTCGTGGAGGAACATATTGTAGCGCGCGGTGTCAAGTATCGACACCCAAAACCGCATGTCCGATGGACGGAAAATGACCAAGTTATAGTGAAAACTTGGTTGCACCAAATTCCCGAAGAAGTGCAACGAGAAGGTGAATGCGATGGTTGTTCGTCGAATAGCTCCGGCCACAGACATGGTAGCGATTAGTGGTGCATGGAAGAAATCTAGCCACAAGTGCCATCTACCCATGGCCAGAAGAAAGTGTGGCCATATCTTGGATACCGGCGGAGCTATGGGGCAAATATGGGCCAAAAATGGTGAAGTTGGACCAAAAATCCGAAAAAGTACCTAGGTAAATGCGATGGTTGTTCGTCGAATAGCTCCGGCCAGAGACATGGCAGCGATTAGTGGTGCATGGAAGAAATCTAGCCACAAGTGCCATCTACCCATGGCCAGAAGAAAGTGTGGCCATATCTTGGATACCGGCGGAGCTATGGGGCAAATATGGGCCAAAAATGGTGCAAGTTGGACCAAAAATCCGACCAAGTGCGCGAGGCGCTTTCGTGAATAGCTCCGGCCACAGACATGGTAGCGATTAGTGGTGCATGGAAGAAATCTAGCCACAAGTGCCATCTACCCATGGCCAGAAGAAAGTGTGGCCATATCTTGGATACCGGCGGAGCTATGGTGCAAATATGGGCCAAAAATGGTGAAGTTGGACCAAAAATCCGATCAAGTGCGCGAGGCGCTTTCGTGAATAGCTCCGGCCACAGACATGGTAGCGATTAGTGGTGCATGGAAGAAATCTAGCCACAAGTGCCATCTACCCATGGCCAGAAGAAAGTGTGGCCATATCTTGGATACCGGCGGAGCTATGGTGCAAATACGGGCCAAAAATGGTGCAAGTTGGACCAAAAATCCGACCAAGTGCGCGAGACGCTTTCGTGAATAGCTCCGGCCACAGACATGGTAGCGATTAGTGGTGCATGGAAGAAATCTAGCCACAAGTGCCATCTACCCATGGTCAGAAGAAAGTGTGGCGCTATCTTGGATACCGGCGGAGCTATGGGGCAAATATGGGCCAAAAATGGTGCAAGTTGGACCAAAAATCCGAAAAAGTACCTAGGTAAATGCGATGGTTGTTCGTCGAATAGCTCCGGCCAGAGACATGGTAGCGATTAGTGGTGCATGGAAGAAATCTAGCCACAAGTGCCATCTACCCATGGCCAGAAGAAAGTGTGGCCATATCTTGGATACCGGCGGAGCTATGGGGCAAATACGGGCCAACAATGGTGCCAGGTGGACCAAAAATCCGACCAAGTGCGCGAGGCGCTTTCGTGAATAGCTCCGGCCAGAGACATGGTAGCGATTAGTGGTGCATGGAAGAAATCTAGCCACAAGTGCCATCTACCCATGGCCAGAAGAAAGTGTGGCCATATCTTGGATACCGGCGGAGCTATGGGGCAAATATGGGCCAAAAATGGTGCAAGTTGGACCAAAAATCCGACCAAGTGCGCGAGGCGCTTTCGTGAATAGCTCCGGCCACAGACATGGTAGCGATTAGTGGTGCATGGAAGAAATCTAGCCACAAGTGCCATCTACCCATGGCCAGAAGAAAGTGTGGCCATATCTTGGATACCGGCGGAGCTATGGTGCAAATATGGGCCAAAAATGGTGAAGTTGGACCAAAAATCCGATCAAGTGCGCGAGGCGCTTTCGTGAATAGCTCCGGCCACAGACATGGTAGCGATTAGTGGTGCATGGAAGAAATCTAGCCACAAGTGCCATCTACCCATGGCCAGAAGAAAGTGTGGCCATATCTTGGATACCGGCGGAGCTATGGTGCAAATACGGGCCAAAAATGGTGCAAGTTGGACCAAAAATCCGACCAAGTGCGCGAGACGCTTTCGTGAATAGCTCCGGCCACAGACATGGTAGCGATTAGTGGTGCATGGAAGAAATCTAGCCACAAGTGCCATCTACCCATGGTCAGAAGAAAGTGTGGCGCTATCTTGGATACCGGCGGAGCTATGGGGCAAATATGGGCCAAAAATGGTGCAAGTTGGACCAAAAATCCGAAAAAGTACCTAGGTAAATGCGATGGTTGTTCGTCGAATAGCTCCGGCCAGAGACATGGTAGCGATTAGTGGTGCATGGAAGAAATCTAGCCACAAGTGCCATCTACCCATGGCCAGAAGAAAGTGTGGCCATATCTTGGATACCGGCGGAGCTATGGGGCAAATATGGGCCAAAAATGGTGCAAGTTGGACCAAAAATCCGAAAAAGTACCTAGGTAAATGCGATGGTTGTTCGTCGAATAGCTCCGGCCAGAGACATGGTAGCGATTAGTGGTGCATGCAAGAAATCTAGCCACAAGTGCCATCTACCCATGGCCAGAACAAAGTGTGGCCATATCTTGGATACCGGCGGAGCTATGGGGCAAATACGGGCCAACAATGGTGCCAGGTGGACCAAAAATCCGACCAAGTGCGCGAGGCGCTTTCGTGAATAGCTCCGGCCACAGACATGGTAGCGATTAGTGGTGCATGGAAGAAATCTAGCCACAAGTGCCATCTACCCATGGCCAGAAGAAAGTGTGGCCATATCTTGGATACCGGCGGAGCTATGGGGCAAATATGGGCCAAAAATGGTGCAAGTTGGACCAAAAATCCGAAAAAGTACCTAGGTAAATGCGATGGTTGTTCGTCGAATAGCTCCGGCCAGAGACATGGTAGCGATTAGTGGTGCATGCAAGAAATCTAGCCACAAGTGCCATCTACCCATGGCCAGAACAAAGTGTGGCCATATCTTGGATACCGGCGGAGCTATGGGGCAAATACGGGCCAACAATGGTGCCAGGTGGACCAAAAATCCGACCAAGTGCGCGAGGCGCTTTCGTGAATAGCTCCGGCCACAGACATGGTAGCGATTAGTGGTGCATGGAAGAAATCTAGCCACAAGTGCCATCTACCCATGGCCAGAAGAAAGTGTGGCCATATCTTGGATACCGGCGGAGCTATGGTGCAAATATGGGCCAAAAATGGTGAAGTTGGACCAAAAATCCGATCAAGTGCGCGAGGCGCTTTCGTGAATAGCTCCGGCCACAGACATGGTAGCGATTAGTGGTGCATGGAAGAAATCTAGCCACAAGTGCCATCTACCCATGGCCAGAAGAAAGTGTGGCCATATCTTGGATACCGGCGGAGCTATGGTGCAAATACGGGCCAAAAATGGTGCAAGTTGGACCAAAAATCCGACCAAGTGCGCGAGACGCTTTCGTGAATAGCTCCGGCCACAGACATGGTAGCGATTAGTGGTGCATGGAAGAAATCTAGCCACAAGTGCCATCTACCCATGGCCAGAAGAAAGTGTGGCCATATCTTGGATACCGGCGGAGCTATGGTGCAAATACGGGCCAAAAATGGTGCAAGTTGGACCAAAAATCCGACCAAGTGCGCGAGACGCTTTCGTGAATAGCTCCGGCCACAGACATGGTAGCGATTAGTGGTGCATGGAAGAAATCTAGCCACAAGTGCCATCTACCCATGGCCAGAAGAAAGTGTGGTCATATCTTGGATACCGGCGGAGCTATGGGGCAAATATGGGCCAAAAATGGTGCAAGTTGGACCAAAAATCCGACCAAGTGCGCGAGGCGCTTTCGTGAATAGCTCCGGCCAGAGACATGGTAGCGATTAGTGGTGCATGCAAGAAATCTAGCCACAAGTGCCATCTACCCATGGCCAGAACAAAGTGTGGCCATATCTTGGATACCGGCGGAGCTATGGGGCAAATACGGGCCAACAATGGTGCCAGGTGGACCAAAAATCCGACCAAGTGCGCGAGGCGCTTTCGTGAATAGCTCCGGCCACAGACATGGTAGCGATTAGTGGTGCATGGAAGAAATCTAGCCACAAGTGCCATCTACCCATGGCCAGAAGAAAGTGTGGCCATATCTTGGATACCGGCGGAGCTATGGGGCAAATATGGGCCAAAAATGGTGCAAGTTGGACCAAAAATCCGAAAAAGTACCTAGGTAAATGCGATGGTTGTTCGTCGAATAGCTCCGGCCAGAGACATGGTAGCGATTAGTGGTGCATGCAAGAAATCTAGCCACAAGTGCCATCTACCCATGGCCAGAACAAAGTGTGGCCATATCTTGGATACCGGCGGAGCTATGGGGCAAATACGGGCCAACAATGGTGCCAGGTGGACCAAAAATCCGACCAAGTGCGCGAGGCGCTTTCGTGAATAGCTCCGGCCACAGACATGGTAGCGATTAGTGGTGCATGGAAGAAATCTAGCCACAAGTGCCATCTACCCATGGCCAGAAGAAAGTGTGGCCATATCTTGGATACCGGCGGAGCTATGGTGCAAATATGGGCCAAAAATGGTGAAGTTGGACCAAAAATCCGATCAAGTGCGCGAGGCGCTTTCGTGAATAGCTCCGGCCACAGACATGGTAGCGATTAGTGGTGCATGGAAGAAATCTAGCCACAAGTGCCATCTACCCATGGCCAGAAGAAAGTGTGGCCATATCTTGGATACCGGCGGAGCTATGGTGCAAATACGGGCCAAAAATGGTGCAAGTTGGACCAAAAATCCGACCAAGTGCGCGAGACGCTTTCGTGAATAGCTCCGGCCACAGACATGGTAGCGATTAGTGGTGCATGGAAGAAATCTAGCCACAAGTGCCATCTACCCATGGCCAGAAGAAAGTGTGGCCATATCTTGGATACCGGCGGAGCTATGGTGCAAATACGGGCCAAAAATGGTGCAAGTTGGACCAAAAATCCGACCAAGTGCGCGAGACGCTTTCGTGAATAGCTCCGGCCACAGACATGGTAGCGATTAGTGGTGCATGGAAGAAATCTAGCCACAAGTGCCATCTACCCATGGCCAGAAGAAAGTGTGGTCATATCTTGGATACCGGCGGAGCTATGGGGCAAATATGGGCCAAAAATGGTGCAAGTTGGACCAAAAATCCGACCAAGTGCGCGAGGCGCTTTCGTGAATAGCTCCGGCCACAGACATGGTAGCGATTAGTGGTGCATGGAAGAAATCTAGCCACAAGTGCCATCTACCCATGGCCAGAAGAAAGTGTGGCCATATCTTGGATACCGGCGGAGCTATGGGGCAAATATGGGCCAAAAATGGTGCAAGTTGGACCAAAAATCCGAAAAAGTACCTAGGTAAATGCGATGGTTGTTCGTCGAATAGCTCCGGCCAGAGACATGGTAGCGATTAGTGGTGCATGCAAGAAATCTAGCCACAAGTGCCATCTACCCATGGCCAGAACAAAGTGTGGCCATATCTTGGATACCGGCGGAGCTATGGGGCAAATACGGGCCAACAATGGTGCCAGGTGGACCAAAAATCCGACCAAGTGCGCGAGGCGCTTTCGTGAATAGCTCCGGCCACAGACATGGTAGCGATTAGTGGTGCATGGAAGAAATCTAGCCACAAGTGCCATCTACCCATGGCCAGAAGAAAGTGTGGTCATATCTTGGATACCGGCGGAGCTATGGGGCAAATATGGGCCAAAAATGGTGCAAGTTGGACCAAAAATCCGACCAAGTGCGCGAGGCGCTTTCGTGAATAGCTCCGGCCACAGACATGGTAGCGATTAGTGGTGCATGGAAGAAATCTAGCCACAAGTGCCATCTACCCATGGCCAGAAGAAAGTGTGGCCATATCTTGGATACCGGCGGAGCTATGGGGCAAATATGGGCCAAAAATGGTGCAAGTTGGACCAAAAATCCGAAAAAGTACCTAGGTAAATGCGATGGTTGTTCGTCGAATAGCTCCGGCCAGAGACATGGCAGCGATTAGTGGTGCATGCAAGAAATCTAGCCACAAGTGCCATCTACCCATGGCCAGAAGAAAGTGTGGCCATATCTTGGATACCGGCGGAGCTATGGGGCAAATATGGGCCAAAAATGGTGCAAGTTGGACCAAAAATCCGACCAAGTGCGCGAGGCGCTTTCGTGAATAGCTCCGGCCACAGACATGGTAGCGATTAGTGGTGCATGGAAGAAATCTAGCCACAAGTGCCATCTACCCATGGCCAGAAGAAAGTGTGGCCATATCTTGGATACCGGCGGAGCTATGGTGCAAATATGGGCCAAAAATGGTGAAGTTGGACCAAAAATCCGATCAAGTGCGCGAGGCGCTTTCGTGAATAGCTCCGGCCACAGACATGGTAGCGATTAGTGGTGCATGGAAGAAATCTAGCCACAAGTGCCATCTACCCATGGCCAGAAGAAAGTGTGGCCATATCTTGGATACCGGCGGAGCTATGGTGCAAATACGGGCCAAAAATGGTGCAAGTTGGACCAAAAATCCGACCAAGTGCGCGAGACGCTTTCGTGAATAGCTCCGGCCACAGACATGGTAGCGATTAGTGGTGCATGGAAGAAATCTAGCCACAAGTGCCATCTACCCATGGTCAGAAGAAAGTGTGGCGCTATCTTGGATACCGGCGGAGCTATGGGGCAAATATGGGCCAAAAATGGTGCAAGTTGGACCAAAAATCCGAAAAAGTACCTAGGTAAATGCGATGGTTGTTCGTCGAATAGCTCCGGCCAGAGACATGGTAGCGATTAGTGGTGCATGGAAGAAATCTAGCCACAAGTGCCATCTACCCATGGCCAGAAGAAAGTGTGGCCATATCTTGGATACCGGCGGAGCTATGGGGCAAATATGGGCCAAAAATGGTGCAAGTTGGACCAAAAATCCGAAAAAGTACCTAGGTAAATGCGATGGTTGTTCGTCGAATAGCTCCGGCCAGAGACATGGTAGCGATTAGTGGTGCATGCAAGAAATCTAGCCACAAGTGCCATCTACCCATGGCCAGAACAAAGTGTGGCCATATCTTGGATACCGGCGGAGCTATGGGGCAAATACGGGCCAACAATGGTGCCAGGTGGACCAAAAATCCGACCAAGTGCGCGAGGCGCTTTCGTGAATAGCTCCGGCCACAGACATGGTAGCGATTAGTGGTGCATGGAAGAAATCTAGCCACAAGTGCCATCTACCCATGGCCAGAAGAAAGTGTGGCCATATCTTGGATACCGGCGGAGCTATGGGGCAAATATGGGCCAAAAATGGTGCAAGTTGGACCAAAAATCCGAAAAAGTACCTAGGTAAATGCGATGGTTGTTCGTCGAATAGCTCCGGCCAGAGACATGGTAGCGATTAGTGGTGCATGCAAGAAATCTAGCCACAAGTGCCATCTACCCATGGCCAGAACAAAGTGTGGCCATATCTTGGATACCGGCGGAGCTATGGGGCAAATACGGGCCAACAATGGTGCCAGGTGGACCAAAAATCCGACCAAGTGCGCGAGGCGCTTTCGTGAATAGCTCCGGCCACAGACATGGTAGCGATTAGTGGTGCATGGAAGAAATCTAGCCACAAGTGCCATCTACCCATGGCCAGAAGAAAGTGTGGCCATATCTTGGATACCGGCGGAGCTATGGTGCAAATATGGGCCAAAAATGGTGAAGTTGGACCAAAAATCCGATCAAGTGCGCGAGGCGCTTTCGTGAATAGCTCCGGCCACAGACATGGTAGCGATTAGTGGTGCATGGAAGAAATCTAGCCACAAGTGCCATCTACCCATGGCCAGAAGAAAGTGTGGCCATATCTTGGATACCGGCGGAGCTATGGTGCAAATACGGGCCAAAAATGGTGCAAGTTGGACCAAAAATCCGACCAAGTGCGCGAGACGCTTTCGTGAATAGCTCCGGCCACAGACATGGTAGCGATTAGTGGTGCATGGAAGAAATCTAGCCACAAGTGCCATCTACCCATGGCCAGAAGAAAGTGTGGCCATATCTTGGATACCGGCGGAGCTATGGTGCAAATACGGGCCAAAAATGGTGCAAGTTGGACCAAAAATCCGACCAAGTGCGCGAGACGCTTTCGTGAATAGCTCCGGCCACAGACATGGTAGCGATTAGTGGTGCATGGAAGAAATCTAGCCACAAGTGCCATCTACCCATGGCCAGAAGAAAGTGTGGTCATATCTTGGATACCGGCGGAGCTATGGGGCAAATATGGGCCAAAAATGGTGCAAGTTGGACCAAAAATCCGACCAAGTGCGCGAGGCGCTTTCGTGAATAGCTCCGGCCAGAGACATGGTAGCGATTAGTGGTGCATGCAAGAAATCTAGCCACAAGTGCCATCTACCCATGGCCAGAACAAAGTGTGGCCATATCTTGGATACCGGCGGAGCTATGGGGCAAATACGGGCCAACAATGGTGCCAGGTGGACCAAAAATCCGACCAAGTGCGCGAGGCGCTTTCGTGAATAGCTCCGGCCACAGACATGGTAGCGATTAGTGGTGCATGGAAGAAATCTAGCCACAAGTGCCATCTACCCATGGCCAGAAGAAAGTGTGGCCATATCTTGGATACCGGCGGAGCTATGGGGCAAATATGGGCCAAAAATGGTGCAAGTTGGACCAAAAATCCGAAAAAGTACCTAGGTAAATGCGATGGTTGTTCGTCGAATAGCTCCGGCCAGAGACATGGTAGCGATTAGTGGTGCATGCAACAAATCTAGCCACAAGTGCCATCTACCCATGGCCAGAACAAAGTGTGGCCATATCTTGGATACCGGCGGAGCTATGGGGCAAATACGGGCCAACAATGGTGCCAGGTGGACCAAAAATCCGACCAAGTGCGCGAGGCGCTTTCGTGAATAGCTCCGGCCACAGACATGGTAGCGATTAGTGGTGCATGGAAGAAATCTAGCCACAAGTGCCATCTACCCATGGCCAGAAGAAAGTGTGGCCATATCTTGGATACCGGCGGAGCTATGGTGCAAATATGGGCCAAAAATGGTGAAGTTGGACCAAAAATCCGATCAAGTGCGCGAGGCGCTTTCGTGAATAGCTCCGGCCACAGACATGGTAGCGATTAGTGGTGCATGGAAGAAATCTAGCCACAAGTGCCATCTACCCATGGCCAGAAGAAAGTGTGGCCATATCTTGGATACCGGCGGAGCTATGGTGCAAATACGGGCCAAAAATGGTGCAAGTTGGACCAAAAATCCGACCAAGTGCGCGAGACGCTTTCGTGAATAGCTCCGGCCACAGACATGGTAGCGATTAGTGGTGCATGGAAGAAATCTAGCCACAAGTGCCATCTACCCATGGCCAGAAGAAAGTGTGGCCATATCTTGGATACCGGCGGAGCTATGGTGCAAATACGGGCCAAAAATGGTGCAAGTTGGACCAAAAATCCGACCAAGTGCGCGAGACGCTTTCGTGAATAGCTCCGGCCACAGACATGGTAGCGATTAGTGGTGCATGGAAGAAATCTAGCCACAAGTGCCATCTACCCATGGCCAGAAGAAAGTGTGGTCATATCTTGGATACCGGCGGAGCTATGGGGCAAATATGGGCCAAAAATGGTGCAAGTTGGACCAAAAATCCGACCAAGTGCGCGAGGCGCTTTCGTGAATAGCTCCGGCCACAGACATGGTAGCGATTAGTGGTGCATGGAAGAAATCTAGCCACAAGTGCCATCTACCCATGGCCAGAAGAAAGTGTGGCCATATCTTGGATACCGGCGGAGCTATGGGGCAAATATGGGCCAAAAATGGTGCAAGTTGGACCAAAAATCCGAAAAAGTACCTAGGTAAATGCGATGGTTGTTCGTCGAATAGCTCCGGCCAGAGACATGGTAGCGATTAGTGGTGCATGCAAGAAATCTAGCCACAAGTGCCATCTACCCATGGCCAGAACAAAGTGTGGCCATATCTTGGATACCGGCGGAGCTATGGGGCAAATACGGGCCAACAATGGTGCCAGGTGGACCAAAAATCCGACCAAGTGCGCGAGGCGCTTTCGTGAATAGCTCCGGCCACAGACATGGTAGCGATTAGTGGTGCATGGAAGAAATCTAGCCACAAGTGCCATCTACCCATGGCCAGAAGAAAGTGTGGTCATATCTTGGATACCGGCGGAGCTATGGGGCAAATATGGGCCAAAAATGGTGCAAGTTGGACCAAAAATCCGACCAAGTGCGCGAGGCGCTTTCGTGAATAGCTCCGGCCACAGACATGGTAGCGATTAGTGGTGCATGGAAGAAATCTAGCCACAAGTGCCATCTACCCATGGCCAGAAGAAAGTGTGGCCATATCTTGGATACCGGCGGAGCTATGGGGCAAATATGGGCCAAAAATGGTGCAAGTTGGACCAAAAATCCGAAAAAGTACCTAGGTAAATGCGATGGTTGTTCGTCGAATAGCTCCGGCCAGAGACATGGCAGCGATTAGTGGTGCATGCAAGAAATCTAGCCACAAGTGCCATCTACCCATGGCCAGAAGAAAGTGTGGCCATATCTTGGATACCGGCGGAGCTATGGGGCAAATATGGGCCAAAAATGGTGCAAGTTGGACCAAAAATCCGACCAAGTGCGCGAGGCGCTTTCGTGAATAGCTCCGGCCACAGACATGGTAGCGATTAGTGGTGCATGCAAGAAATCTAGCCACAAGTGCCATCTACCCATGGCCAGAAGAAAGTGTGGCCATATCTTGGATACCGGCGGAGCTATGGGGCAAATATGGGCCAAAAATGGGTAAAATTGTACGGTCCAAAGCCAAGGGTAAATTTTTTTATTCCTCTAATAACTTCTAGCACAGACATTGAATCGGTTGGTGATGTATGGATGAAATGTAGCAAACAGTTGGAACTACCCATAAAATCTTAAAGATTGACGATCCAATGTATAGAACCGGAGTAATGTGCGATACTTGGTGAAAAATCGAGTGAAAAATTAGCTATAAACTGTTTTTGGCCCATAACTCGAATACTAGACATCGGAAGGGGGGGTCGTAGAACGATTTTTTGTTGCCCTATCGATTCCCTATCGAACGAGCAAAAGTTGTTTTTTTGACCAAAAAGGACCCCTACTCTAGTAAAATTGGCCTGATTTTACTAGTCCCCGGTACCCGTACAGGCAAAATGAGCAAAATGCTCAAGTATGAATGGTTTTTGGCTAATAACTCGAATACTAGACGTCGCAGGGGGGTGTCGTGGAACAATTTTTGGTAGCCCTTGAAATTATCTATCGAATGACATATACTTGATTTTTTGACCAAAAAGTTCCTAGACTAGTAAAAATCGCATCATTTTACTAGAGTCGGGTACCCTGGACGAAAAACCGCTATAATTGCGGTTTTTGGCTAATAACTCGAATACTAGACGTCGCAGGGGGGTGTCGTGGAACAATTTTTGGTAGCCCTTGAAATTATCTATCGAATGACATATACTTGATTTTTGGCCAAAAAGTTCCCTAGACTAGTAAAAATCGCATCATTTTACTAGAGTCGGGTACCCTGGACGAAAAACCGCTTAAGTTGCGGTTTTTGGCTAATAACTCGAATACTAGACGTCGCAGGGGGGTGTCGTGGAACAATTTTTGGTAGCCCTTGAAATTATCTATCGAATGACATATACTTGATTTTTTGACCAAAAAGTTCCTAGACTAGTAAAAATCGCATCATTTTACTAGAGTCGGGTACCCTGTACGAAAAACCGCTATAGTTGCGGTTTTTGGTCAATAACTCGAATACTAGACGTCGGAGGGGGGTGCCGTAGAACAATTTTTTGTAGCCCTTGAAATTACCTTTCGAATGATATATAGTGGTTTTTTGGTCAAACAGTGACCCCGAGACTAGTAACCCTCCATACACAAAACCGCCTAAAAAGTTTTGGTTTTGCAAAATTTTGAAAAGTGCGTCAAAAAAATTTTTTCAAAAAGTACCAAATCGTGATCAGAACTCACTATAGACCATAAAAAGTGAAATCCGATGGTCATTTGCAACACTTGGTCAATCGAGAAAAATTTCACTTTTTTACTAGAGTCGGGTACCCTGAACGAAAAATCGCTCAAGTGATGGTTTTTGGCCAATAACTCGAATACTAGACGTCGGAGGGGGGTGCCGTAGAACAATTTTTTGTAGCCCTTGAAATTACCTTTCGAATGATATATAGTGGTTTTTTGGTCAAACAGTGACCCCGAGACTAGTAACCCTCCATACACAAAACCGCCTACAAAAACTTTGTTTTGAAAAATTTTGAAAAGTTCAAAAAAATTTTTTTTTCAAAAACTACTAAAACGTGATAAGAACTTACTATAGACCATAAAAAGTGATATCCGATGATAATTTGCAAAAGTTGGTAACTAGTAAAAAATTTCACTTTTTTACTAGAGTCGGTGCAACGAGAAAAAAAAAGTCCGTGATGGAGAAAAATGGCACGTTTTCCACGCCTGTACGCTTTCGTTTACTATATAGGGGGTAGGTGAGCCAGAAGCATGATTTTGACTGAGTATGTATCTTTATGAATTGGACCCTTCTAAATCGATTGAGACTACCCCCAGGACGATCGGACGACTGCTTCTGGCTCAAAATGTGGTTTTTAGATTTTGATCGTCAATTATGCGAGAAAAAATCGATTAGAAGTAAAGATACGAAATGCTTGGTCTAAGTTGGGAAACGACTTCGGATATTTGTTGGACGTTGTCGTAGAAGGTCCGAGGACCAAGGAAAAGTGATTTCCAAGTGGATTTATGCACTATTAGTCGATGGTAAGATGTGAAATTAGTAGAACTTACCATACAATTTGCGAAGTTGAAGCAATCGGTTGATGATTATGGTACTGTCTGTCCAATTTGGTGGTTCGGAATGAGTGAAACGATGTTGATGATGGATAGACGTTGCGATTGCCCCCGATCGGGGAACAAATAGTGGTCTTTAAGGTCCAAGTACCTATGTTTTGGTAAGCAGAACTGAGAGTTAAAGGATGAAAGTCGGCCATTCCTAATATCATCCTATCGGTGGTTCGCGAGTTGTTTGAGGACCGGAGCAGCTCGCGATGAAACGGTCCTAGGGTATTGGTTATCCATCCAAGGAAGAGTAAATGCGATCCTAGATGTGTGTCGTTGGCCGTTCTACCGGCATCGCCTATAGATGAGATATCGACGGGCATGCCTTACTCGAAAGTTGAATTCTAGGATCGATGGTCAAACAGACCTATGAGCGATAAACCAAACTGAACACGTATTGATGTCGGCTTTTCCTATCATTTGATGCCGCAGGTTGTTTAGGGACCGGAGCAACTTGCGGCCGAGACGGTCCCCGGGGGTTTCTTTCTCCAAGGAGTGGAAACTATTAAGCAAGAGTTGTAGCAAGATACGATCCTCTGATGTGTCGTTGGCCGTTCATGCGGTATCGCCTGTCGATGAGATATCGATGGGCATGCCTTACTCTACCGACCTTCTAATTGAGAGTATTAATCAGGGATCGATGGTCAAACAAGACCAATGAGCGATAAACCAAACTGAACACGTATTGATGTCGGCTTTTCCTATCATTTGATGCCGCAGGTTGTTTAGGGACCGGAGCAGCTTGCGGCCGAGACGGTCCCCGGGGGTTTCTTTCTCCAAGGAGAAGAAACGATTAAGCAAAAGTTGTAGCAAGATACGATCCTCTGATGTGTCGTTGGCCGTTCAAGCGGTATCGCCTGTCGATGAGATATCGATGGGCATGCCTTACTCTCCCGACTGGATTACTGAGAGTTTAATCAGGGATCGATGGTCAAACAGACCAATGAGCGATAAACCAAACTGAACACGTATTGATGTCGGCATTTCCTATCATTTGTCGCAGGTTGTTTAGGGACCGGAGCAGCTTGCGACCGAGACGGTCCCCGGGGGTTTCTTTCTCTAAGGAGTGGAAACGATTAAGCAAAAGTCGTAGCAATAATCGATCACCTGATGTGTCGTTGGCCGTTCTTGCGGTATCGCCTGTCGATGAGATATCGATGGGCATGCCTTACTCTCCTGACTGTTTAATTGAGAGTTATAATCAGGGATCGATGGTCAAAAAGACCTATGAGCGATAAACCAAACTGAACACGTGTTGATGTCGGCATTTCCTATCATTTGTCGCAGGTTGTTTAGGGACCGGAGCAGCTTGCGACCGAGACGGTCCCTTCCCGAAAGATGGTGAACCGAGTCGTCTGGCGTAAAAACCGGACGACTCGAAAGGGCTTGACCCTTTCAAGTGAGCGATAATCACATTCTACGCTCAGTTCGACAGCTACAAGGCAATCACTCGCTATGTTCAGAGCTAATACATGCAACATGCCGGCATTGTTTCCACCGACGCATGGATTCAAGACTGGTGCACTTATTAGTTAAACCGTTCGCCTCCGGGTGTTTCGAGTTCAAGTCTGGATGAGGATTGATCTTGCTGGTAATAGCTTGAGCCCCTGAATAAGGGGTCGAAGCGTACATCTTGAGACCATGTACAACATATTACCAAATCGGCACCATGGGTTCGGGTGCAAGTGATGTAACCGTGAAAGATGTTGAGCAGCCCAACATCGGTTTACACACGCATAATAGGAAGGCAGCGCTGTCGACTGGTCAGTCGTGTAAGAAGTGTGCATTATCGATCACAAATATATTGGTGATCTGTAGGTTGCGCATACACCATGCCCGGTGTAAAGTGCCGTGGTCCCCCCCGGGGGGCTGCATCAAACCGTTCGCCACGCGAACTACCCAATGGAACGAACTCTATGCATTTAATAAGAAGAAGAGATGATAATGAAACACGGTCGATTTAAGAGTTGAAAACGTTGAAATACCTATAAGCAAGTCTTAAGTTGGTGGTGACCGTTACGCCCCAACAAATTGGTGCCTTACCCTACACCAAAGAGCCATTCAACATGGTTCAAGTGAGCGATAATCACGCTCTACGCTCAGTATGACAGCTGCAAGGCAATCACTCGCTAAGTTCAGAGCTAATACATGCAACACGCCGGCATTGTTTCCACCGACGCATGGATTCAAGACTGGTGCACTTATTAGTTAAACCGTTCGCCTCCAGGTGTTTCGAGTTCAAGTCTGGATGAGGATTGTTCTTGCTGGTAATAGCTTGAGCCCCTGAATAAGGGGCCGAAGCGTACATCTTGAGAGTAAATGTACAACATATTACCAAATCGGCACCGTGGGTTCTGGTGCAAGTGATGTAACCATGAAAGATGTTGAGCAGCCCAACATCGGTTTACACACGCATAAGGGGTTTATTGTTATCTGTAGGTTGCGCATACACCATACCCGGTGTAAAGTGCCGTGGTCCCCCAGGGGGCTGCATCAAAACGTTCGCCATGCGAACTACCCAATGGAACGAACTCGATGTATTGAAAGAGATGAACAATTAATAGCGAGAATAGGGGCCCGGAAGCAATTCCGCGGCCCTACGGTCGATTCAAGAGTTGAAACGTTGTACAATCGTGGATAGCACCTAGTGCTAATATGGTGAGAGATAATGTGTGAGGAAATTTAGTTTCCTAAAGTTTAGTTAGTGGTTTCCGTTGTGCCCTAACAAACTTAAAGTTGGTGGTGACCGTTACACCCCAACAAATTGGTGCCTTACCCAACACCAAAGAGCCATTCCATATGGTTCTAGAGAGAGAGAGTTGTGTGGAAATTTATTTCCCACTAAGCGAGTGTGTGTCTGTAGTGGAACGAATTCTGGTTGATCCTACCAGTAATATACGCTTGTCTCAAAGGTTAAGCCATGCATGTCTAAGTACAAACATAAATGAATGTGAAACCGCATAAGGCTCAGTATAACAGCTATAATTCACAAGATCATCCTACCACTAGTTACTTGGATAACTGTGGAAAATCCAGAGCTAATACATGCAACATGCCGGGACTGTTGCCCTCGCGGGTAGCTGAACTGGTGCACTTATTAGTTAAACCAATCGCCTCCGGGCGGCTTGAGTTGAAGTCTGGATAAGGACGCAGATCGTATGGTCGCTTGTCGACTGACGACAGATCTTTCAAATGTCTGCCCTATCAACTATTGATGGTAGTGTAGAGGACTACCATGGTTGCGACGGGTAACGGGGAATCAGGGTTCGATTCCGGAGAGGGAGCCTGAGAAATGGCTACCACATCCAAGGAAGGCAGCAGGCGCGTAAATTACCCAATCCCAGTACGGGGAGGTAGTGACGAGAAATAACAATATGGACCTCTCTAACGATGGTCCATAATTGGAATGAGTTGAGTATAAATCCTTCAACAAGGATCAAGTGGAGGGCAAGTCTGGTGCCAGCAGCCGCGGTAATTCCAGCTCCACTAGCGTATATTAAAGTTGTTGCGGTTAAAACGTTCGAAGTTGATTGCCCGTCCAGACACGTGACCGCCACGGGCGCCCGGTTACACGCCGGGGCCGTTCGTGCGCGCGCTCACGGCTGCGACTCACAATGGTGTACTTGGGCGTTACTCTGTGAACGAGTACCGTGCTACCGGTTAACTCCGGCACGGGCTCCTCATGGTGCTCAAGATACTCACATTTACCTTGAACAAATTAGAGTGCTCAAAGCAGGCTAAGACAAAGCGTCCGGCCCCCCCGTGGGGTTGGCGTTGGCCGAGAATAATCTTGCATGGAATAATGGAATATGACCTCGGTTTATACGATTTCGTTGGTTTGTCAGAAACCTAGAGGTAATGATTAACAGAAGTAGTTGGGGGCATTGGTATTACGGCGCGAGAGGTGAAATTCGTAGACCGTCGTAGGACCAACTGAAGCGAAAGCGTTTGCCATGGATGCTTTCTTTAATCAAGAACGAAAGTTAGAGGATCGAAGGCGATTAGATACCGCCCTAGTTCTAACCGTAAACGATGCCAATTAGCAATTGGGAGACGCTACCCCTATTCGGTGCTCTCAGTCGCTTCCGGGAAACCAAAATCGGGTTCCGGGGGAAGTATGGTTGCAAAGTTGAAACTTAAAGGAATTGACGGAAGGGCACCACAAGAAGTGGAGCTTGCGGCTTAATTTGACTCAACACGGGAAAATTTACCAGGTCCAAACTTATCGAGGTAAGACAGATTGATAGCTCTTTCTCAAATTTAAGGGTAGTGGTGCATGGCCGTTCTTAGTTCGTGGAATGATTTGTCTGGTTAATTCCGATAACGAACGTGACTCAAACATGCTAACTAGAACGCTGTCAGCAGTGCGCCTCCGGGCGCACCTGACGTTACAGCCGGGCGGCGCCTTCACGGGCGGTCGTCGGCTACGTTTGCCCTGCTTAGCGGGACAACTTGTGTTTAGCAAGCTGAGAATGAGCGATAACAGGTCCGTGATGCCCTTAGATGTTCTGGGCTGCACGCGTGCTACAATGTGGGTCGCAGCGTGTTCTCGCCAATAGGCGCCCCCATTCCGAGAGGAACGGGAAATCACTAAAATGCCCATCTAGTCGGGATTGGGGACTGCAACGGTCCCCATGAACCTGGAATTTCTAGTAAGCACTAGTCATTAGCTAGTGCTGATTACGTCCCTGCCCTTTGTACACACCGCCCGTCGCTACTACCGATGGATTATTTAGTGAGGTTTCTGGAGGCTTACCTTCCGCGGTTCCTTCGTGAGCTGCAGCTGGCATGGCTGAAGTTGACCGAACTTGATGATTTAGAGGAAGTAAAAGTCGTAACAAGGTTTCCGTAGGTGAACCTGCGGAAGGATCATTACTGATGATCGTCCGCGAGTGACCAACCATGGGCTGCCTTCGGTGTAGCTCGGTCGCTCGCTTGCTATGTGTCAGAATTTGTTGAAAGCCAACTCGTTCGTTGTACACTTTGATGGGTGACCATCACTGTGTCTCCGTGCCGAGCTAGATCTCCCCTAGCCGTAAGGCACTTGAACGCCCCTTCGACGACGAGTTGCATGTGTGTGGTATGTGTCAGAATCTGGTGAAGCTTTCTGCATGTGATGTGCCTTGTGTGGATCCGTGGCCATTGCATTGTGTCTGGTGTGTAGGTACCCAGACACTTAGAACGCTTGCGCGGAAAGCAAACTCGATCGTTGTACACTTTGATGGGCAACCATCACTGTGTCTCCGTGCCGTGCTAGATCTCCCCTAGCCGTAAGGCACTTTGAACGCCCCTTCGACGACGAGTTACAAGAGTGTGGTATGTGTCATAATCTGGTGAAGCTTTCTGCATGTGATGTGCCTTGTGTGGATCCGTGGCCATTGCATTGTGTCTGGTGTGTAGGTACCCAGACACTTAAGCAAACTCGATCGTTGTACACTTTGATGGGCGAGCATCACTGTGTATCCGTGCCGTGTAAGAGCTCCCCTGGCCATCAGGCACTTGAAAGGTCCTTCGACGACGAGTTACAATAGTGGTGTGTTAGATACGTCAGATTACGGTGTCTACTAGTGTGCAATACGTATCCGGCTACGGCACGGAACGAACGGGAACTGTGGTGCAGACAAACAAGAGTTAAGCCTATTAGTCATTAACTCTAAGGACGGGGCCATGGGGCGGTACACAAAGGATACGGATGAGCGAGTATGCAGGCCCAATACTCAATAGCTCGATCCGATCCAAGCACATGAGTTGACTGCGGCGCCAGGTTAACCAATGTGCTAGATTCTATTTGGCCAGTAGAATCTTGTGTCTTACGCGATTTGATACCAAGACACCAGAACGAAAGTTAGTTGAAGAGTGATTAAACTCTTATGAAGAATGGTTGTGCAATCACAACTTATGACTTTAACCTATAAAGTGGATATGGACTATCAATTATAACATGGGGCACACACCATGTTCTCGATCCAATCCACGCACACGAGTTGCCTGAGTAGCGACAGGTATACCGATGTGCAATACGTATCCGGCCATAGGCACGGAACGAACAGGAACTGTGGTGCAGACATACAAGGGCCATGGGGCGGTACGCAAAGGATACGGATGAGCGAGTATGCAGGCCCAATACTCAATAGCTCGATCCGATCCAAGCACATGAGTTGACTGCGGCGTCAGGTTAACCGATGTGCTAAGAGAGTTGTTCCTGGGCCTTCAAAGTGACTTCAAAACTATCTTAGCGAATGGTGGCCATGGGCGTAGACATGAGCCACAAGTCACAAGGCCTGGGACTATTGGGTAATAAAGACAACTTAGTCAGAAAGTTAGTCTTTGGACGTACCACCGGGATTGTGTTACATTGGGAACCT
>NW_026045159.1:307500-319511 GCF_943734845.2 Anopheles funestus
TGTAGAGATGCGTTCGCATCGATCCTCTCAGGCGACCCATGCTTGGTGGTTAGTGCTTGCGCGTGCGCGCCCCGTGTGTGCTGGAATTGGCCAACCAGTGCACATTGGTGGTGCGTACCGTGACTTGCACCATGTGACGAGAGTGTTGAAGAACACTGTGTGGTGACTCTATGCCTATGTGATGGGGTGCTTGTAACACACGACCGAACCGACGGCTCGTTGGATGGTCACGACAGTGTGGTGCAGGTGCGCCCATGTGTAACGAATACATTGAGTGCCGTTGGAGGTTAGCGGTTGGTTGGTTGCATGCTACAACTTCGCGTTGTACATGGGCTGGCCGCTGCGCTTCCTTCGGGTTGCCACTTGATGTTGATAGGGTTGATGTATTGTGTTCGTTGACTTTTGGTTCATTCCAAAAGTCTTCGGACTTAGATAATTTTACAAGTGTCGGCGCTCTCGGACCGAAAATAAGAAGACAACTAAGAAGAAAAAGAGAAAGAAGCTAATAGTGGAAAGTATTCTTCTTCAAAGAAGGAACAAAAATTTTACAAGTGTTGAAAAATTTCCTAAGTCCAAAAAATTTTCTAAGTCCAGAAAATTTTCTAAGTCCCACAAAATGGAACATGATGAAGAAGATACAGAAGTTGAAAATTTTTCTAAGTCCAAAAAATTTTCTAAGTCCAGAAAATTTTCTAAGTCCAAAGTGTTGGAACAATTTCCAAAGGCCCATAGGTTGCACTGAATTTTCCTAAGTTGGCCACAAGTACCCATGAGGTATCGAGAAGGTTCACCCGAAGGACATAATATGTCCCAAAGTACCGATAGAGTACCCACAAATAGCACCGAATGGGCCTAAGTTGGCCAAAAGTACCGATAGAGCACCCACAAGTAGCACCCAATTGGCCTAAGTTGGCCAAAAGTACCGATAGAGTACCCACAAATAGCACCCAGTTGGCCTAAGTTGGCCAAAAGTACCGATAGAGTACCCACAAGAAGCACTGAGTTGGCCTAAGTTGGCCAAAAGTACCGATAGAGTACCCACAAATAGCACCCAGTTGGCCTAAGTTGGCCAAAAGTACCGATAGAGCACCCACAAGTAGCACCCAATTGGCCTAAGTTGGCCAAAAGTACCGATAGAGTACCCATAAGCAGCACCCAATTGGCCTAAGTTGGCCAAAAGTACCGATAGAGTACCCACAAATAGCACCCAATGGGCCTAACATGGCCAAAAGTACCGATAGAGTACCCACAAGAAGCACTGAGTTGGCCTAAGTTGGCCAAAAGTACCGATAGAGTACCCACAAGTAGCACTGAGTTGGCCTAAGATGGCCAAAAGTACCGATAGAGTACCCACAAATAGCACCGAATGGGCCTAAGTTGGCCAAAAGTACCGATAGAGCACCCACAAGAAGCACTGAGTTGGCCTAAGTTGGCCAAAAGTACCGATAGAGTACCCACAAGTAGCACTGAGTTGGCCTAAGATGGCCAAAAGTACCGATAGAGTACCCACAAATAGCACCGAATGGGCCTAAGTTGGCCAAAAGTACCGATAGAGCACCCACAAGAAGCACTGAGTTGGCCTAAGTTGGCCAAAAGTACCGATAGAGTACCCATAAGCAGCACCCAATTGGCCTAAGTTGGCCAAAAGTACCGATAGAGTACCCACAAATAGCACCGAGTGGGCCTAACATGGCCAAAAGTACCGATAGAGCACCCACATATAGCACCGAATGGGCCTAACATGGCCAAAAGTACCGATAGAGCACCCACATATAGCACCCCATTGGCCTAAGTTGGCCAAAAGTACCGATAGAGTATCCACAAAGAGCACCCAATTGGCCTAAGTTGGCCAAAAGTACCGCCAAGTAGCACCATAGAGGCCCGAGTAGAGCGAAATGTGGGCCAAATTGAACATTTGAAAATTTTTACAAGTCCAGAAAATTTTCTAAGTCCAGAAAATTTTCTAAGTCCAAAGAGTTGGACAAATTTCCTTAGGCCCAAAGGTTGCACTGAATGTTCCTAAGTTTGCCATCAGTACCCATGAAGTATCGCGAAGGTTCACCCGAAAGACACAATACGCCCTATAGTACCCACAGAGTACCCACAAGTTGCACCCAATTGGCCTAAGTTGGCCAGAAGTACCGACAAGTACCACCAAAGAAGCCCGAGTAGAGCGAAATGTGGGCCAAAGTACCGAGTAGTTGCCACAAATGCCCAAATGGATACCAAAATGTGGTACCAAGTACCTAACTGTTGCAACAAATGCTAGCTTTCTGACCAAAAGCTGTGGGTCAATTTCGTAGAAGAACCGCCTAGGCGAAAAGGCAAAAATCGCCGAAGCTGGCCCGCTCGCAGAGCTCGCGGGCCAGGAGATACTCATAGGGCGATTTACTAGAGTGGGGAACTTGAGAATTTTTGTGTCCGAGACTTTGGGCAACTTCGCGGCCGCCCCCTTAAAGTAAAAGATTTTCTCTGGGTGCCTAAAATTCGCAATTCCCGCAAAGTCGGGAAGACGTTAAAGTTTTTGCCCAAAAAATGGCCATCGATTTAAGGTGATTTTCCAATAAGAAAATGCTTCCTATTTTGAATTTTTTCGAATATTTCCTAAACTAAGCGTCGGAGCACATGGCCGTGGAGGAACTTTTGGTAGCTTTTGGCAAGGGCTATCGGATGAAATAATAAGAAAGGCCATCAGAGCGATATTGGATTAATGCGGGCTCATAAACGCACCTGAGAAGTGAAAATTGGTACCTTGCACGCAGGATGCAAGAAATGCTTGAGTGTTAACCATCATCGGTACCAAGTACCTAGGTTATATCGAGTGCGTAGATGGAAGTCGGTACCAAAGGGAAACCTTCCTAGGCTAGGTGCACGCAAGTGAGTATGGATCGATCAGTAGAAAGATGGGAAGCCATAGGAAACCTTCCTAGGCTAGGTGCACGCAAGTGAGTATGGATCGATCAGTAGAAAGATGGGAAGCCCAAGGAAACCTTCCTAGGCTAGGTGCACGCAAGTGAGTATGGATCGATCAGTAGAAAGATGGGAAGCCATAGGAAACCTTCCTAGGCTAGGTGCACGCAAGTGAGTATGGATCGATCAGTAGAAAGATGGGAAGCCATAGGAAACCTTCCTAGGCTAGGTGCACGCAAGTGAGTATGGATCGATCAGTAGAAAGATGGGAAGCCCAAGGAAACCTTCCTAGGCTAGGTGCACGCAAGTGAGTATGGATCGATCAGTAGAAAGATGGGAAGCCATAGGAAACCTTCCTAGGCTAGGTGCACGCAAGTGAGTATGGATCGATCAGTAGAAAGATGGGAAGCCATAGGAAACCTTCCTAGGCTAGGTGCACGCAAGTGAGTATGGATCGATCAGTAGAAAGATGGGAAGCCATAGGAAACCTTCCTAGGCTAGGTGCACGCAAGTGAGTATGGATCGATCAGTAGAAAGATGGGAAGCCCAAGGAAACCTTCCTAGGCTAGGTGCACGCAAGTGAGTATGGATCGATCAGTAGAAAGATGGGAAGCCATAGGAAACCTTCCTAGGCTAGGTGCACGCAAGTGAGTATGGATCGATCAGTAGAAAGATGGGAAGCCATAGGAAACCTTCCTAGGCTAGGTGCACGCAAGTGAGTATGGATCGATCAGTAGAAAGATGGGAAGCCATAGGAAACCTTCCTAGGCTAGGTGCACGCAAGTGAGTATGGATCGATCAGTAGAAAGATGGGAAGCCATAGGAAACCTTCCTAGGCTAGGTGCACGCAAGTGAGTATGGATCGATCAGTAGAAAGATGGGAAGCCCAAGGAAACCTTCCTAGGCTAGGTGCACGCAAGTGAGTATGGATCGATCAGTAGAAAGATGGGAAGCCCAAGGAAACCTTCCTAGGCTAGGTGCACGCAAGTGAGTATGGATCGATCAGTAGAAAGATGGGAAGCCATAGGAAACCTTCCTAGGCTAGGTGCACGCAAGTGAGTATGGATCGATCAGTAGAAAGATGGGAAGCCATAGGAAACCTTCCTAGGCTAGGTGCACGCAAGTGAGTATGGATCGATCAGTAGAAAGATGGGAAGCCCAAGGAAACCTTCCTAGGCTAGGTGCACGCAAGTGAGTATGGATCGATCAGTAGAAAGATGGGAAGCCATAGGAAACCTTCCTAGGCTAGGTGCACGCAAGTGAGTATGGATCGATCAGTAGAAAGATGGGAAGCCATAGGAAACCTTCCTAGGCTAGGTGCACGCAAGTGAGTATGGATCGATCAGTAGAAAGATGGGAAGCCATAGGAAACCTTCCTAGGCTAGGTGCACGCAAGTGAGTATGGATCGATCAGTAGAAAGATGGGAAGCCATAGGAAACCTTCCTAGGCTAGGTGCACGCAAGTGAGTATGGATCGATCAGTAGAAAGATAGGAAGCCCAAGGAAACCTTCCTAGGCTAGGTGCACGCAAGTGAGTATGGATCGATCAGTAGAAAGATGGGAAGCCATAGGAAACCTTCCTAGGCTAGGTGCACGCAAGTGAGTATGGATCGATCAGTAGAAAGATGGGAAGCCATAGGAAACCTTCCTAGGCTAGGTGCACGCAAGTGAGTATGGATCGATCAGTAGAAAGATGGGAAGCCATAGGAAACCTTCCTAGGCTAGGTGCACGCAAGTGAGTATGGATCGATCAGTAGAAAGTGGGAAGCCCAGTACCAAATGCCCTAGTGAAGACCGTAAACGAATATCATGAACCGAGAAGGAGCACCAAATGCCCTAGTGAAGACCGTAAACGAATATCATGAACCGATAAGGAGCACCAAATGCCCTAGTGAAGACCGTAAACGAATATCATGAACCGATAAGGAGCACCAAATGCCCTAGTGAAGACCGTAAACGAATATCATGAACCGAGAAGTAGCAACGAATGCCTGAAAAAGTACCAAGTCCTCGGTATAGAGTAACGAGAGTTAACCGCCGTGATGTATGCAATGTGGGCAGCCATTGCATGGGTTCTGGACTTGGTTCGCGAATAACTTTTTTGCTAGACATCGGACAAAGTTGACGTGGAAGAACGAAATGTAGCATTTGATGCCACCTATCCAAAACTTTTTCAAGATTGAAGATCCGATCGATACAGCCTGAGTTATAGGCAAAAGTTGGTGCAAAAACGAGCATTTTTAATGGTGAAAAATCGGTACTCCTCGAATAGCTCCTGTTGGAAGCATCGGACCACATGGTCGTGGAGGAACATATTGTAGCGCGCGGTGTCAAGTATCGACACCCAAAACCGCATGTCCGATGGACGGAAAATGACCAAGTTATAGTGAAAACTTGGTTGCACCAAATTCCCGAAGAAGTGCAACGAGAAGGTGAATGCGATGGTTGTTCGTCGAATAGCTCCGGCCACAGACATGGTAGCGATTAGTGGTGCATGGAAGAAATCTAGCCACAAGTGCCATCTACCCATGGCCAGAAGAAAGTGTGGCCATATCTTGGATACCGGCGGAGCTATGGGGCAAATATGGGCCAAAAATGGTGCAAGTTGGACCAAAAATCCGAAAAAGTACCTAGGTAAATGCGATGGTTGTTCGTCGAATAGCTCCGGCCAGAGACATGGTAGCGATTAGTGGTGCATGGAAGAAATCTAGCCACAAGTGCCATCTACCCATGGCCAGAAGAAAGTGTGGCCATATCTTGGATACCGGCGGAGCTATGGTGCAAATATGGGCCAAAAATGGTGCAAGTTGGACCAAAAATCCGACCAAGTGCGCGAGGCGCTTTCGTGAATAGCTCCGGCCACAGACATGGTAGCGATTAGTGGTGCATGGAAGAAATCTAGCCACAAGTGCCATCTACCCATGGCCAGAAGAAAGTGTGGCCATATCTTGGATACCGGCGGAGCTATGGGGCAAATATGGGCCAAAAATGGTGCAAGTTGGACCAAAAATCCGAAAAAGTACCTAGGTAAATGCGATGGTTGTTCGTCGAATAGCTCCGGCCACAGACATGGTAGCGATTAGTGGTGCATGGAAGAAATCTAGCCACAAGTGCCATCTACCCATGGCCAGAAGAAAGTGTGGCCATATCTTGGATACCGGCGGAGCTATGGGGCAAATATGGGCCAAAAATGGTGCAAGTTGGACCAAAAATCCGAAAAAGTACCTAGGTAAATGCGATGGTTGTTCGTCGAATAGCTCCGGCCAGAGACATGGTAGCGATTAGTGGTGCATGGAAGAAATCTAGCCACAAGTGCCATCTACCCATGGCCAGAACAAAGTGTGGCCATATCTTGGATACCGGCGGAGCTATGGGGCAAATACGGGCCAACAATGGTGCCAGGTGGACCAAAAATCCGACCAAGTGCGCGAGGCGCTTTCGTGAATAGCTCCGGCCACAGACATGGTAGCGATTAGTGGTGCATGGAAGAAATCTAGCCACAAGTGCCATCTACCCATGGCCAGAAGAAAGTGTGGCCATATCTTGGATACCGGCGGAGCTATGGGGCAAATATGGGCCAAAAATGGTGCAAGTTGGACCAAAAATCCGACCAAGTGCGCGAGGCGCTTTCGTGAATAGCTCCGGCCACAGACATGGTAGCGATTAGTGGTGCATGGAAGAAATCTAGCCACAAGTGCCATCTACCCATGGCCAGAAGAAAGTGTGGCCATATCTTGGATACCGGCGGAGCTATGGGGCAAATACGGGCCAACAATGGTGCCAGGTGGACCAAAAATCCGACCAAGTGCGCGAGGCGCTTTCGTGAATAGCTCCGGCCACAGACATGGTAGCGATTAGTGGTGCATGGAAGAAATCTAGCCACAAGTGCCATCTACCCATGGCCAGAAGAAAGTGTGGCCATATCTTGGATACCGGCGGAGCTATGGGGCAAATATGGGCCAAAAATGGGTAAAATTGTACGGTCCAAAGCCAAGGGTAAATTTTTTTATTCCTCTAATAACTTCTAGCACAGACATTGAATCGGTTGGTGATGTATGGATGAAATGTAGCAAACAGTTGGAACTACCCATAAAATCTTAAAGATTGACGATCCAATGTATAGAACCGGAGTAATGTGCGATACTTGGTGAAAAATCGAGTGAAAAATTAGCTATAAACTGTTTTTGGCCCATAACTCGAATACTAGACATCGGAAGGGGGGGTCGTAGAACGATTTTTTGTTGCCCTATCGATTCCCTATCGAACGAGCAAAAGTTGTTTTTTTGACCAAAAAGGACCCCTACTCTAGTAAAATTGGCCTGATTTTACTAGTCCCCGGTACCCGTACAGGCAAAATGAGCAAAATGCTCAAGTATGAATGGTTTTTGGCCCATAACTCGAATACTAGACGTCGCAGGGGGGTGTCGTGGAACAATTTTTGGTAGCCCTTGAAATTATCTATCGAATGACATATACTTGATTTTTGGCCAAAAAGTTCCCTAGACTAGTAAAAATCGCATCATTTTACTAGAGTCGGGTACCCTGGACGAAAAACCGCTATAATTGCGGTTTTTGGCTAATAACTCGAATACTAGACGTCGCAGGGGGGTGTCGTGGAACAATTTTTGGTAGCCCTTGAAATTATCTATCGAATGACATATACTTGATTTTTGGCCAAAAAGTTCCCTAGACTAGTAAAAATCGCATCATTTTACTAGAGTCGGGTACCCTGGACGAAAAACCGCTATAGTTGCGGTTTTTGGCTAATAACTCTAATACTAGACGTCGGAGGGGGGTGTCGTGGAACAATTTTTGGTAGCCCTTGAAATTATCTATCGAATGACATATACTTGATTTTTGGCCAAAAAGTTCCCTAGACTAGTAAAAATCGCATCATTTTACTAGAGTCGGGTACCCTGGACGAAAAACCGCTTAAGTTGCGGTTTTTGGCTAATAACTCGAATACTAGACGTCGCAGGGGGGTGTCGTGGAACAATTTTTGGTAGCCCTTGAAATTATCTATCGAATGACATATACTTGATTTTTGGCCAAAAAGTTCCCTAGACTAGTAAAAATCGCATCATTTTACTAGAGTCGGGTACCCTGGACGAAAAACCGCTTAAGTTGCGGTTTTTGGCTAATAACTCGAATACTAGACGTCGCAGGGGGGTGTCGTGGAACAATTTTTGGTAGCCCTTGAAATTATCTATCGAATGACATATACTTGATTTTTGGCCAAAAAGTTCCCTAGACTAGTAAAAATCGCATCATTTTACTAGAGTCGGGTACCCTGGACGAAAAACCGCTTAAGTTGCGGTTTTTGGCTAATAACTCGAATACTAGACGTCGCAGGGGGGTGTCGTGGAACAATTTTTGGTAGCCCTTGAAATTACCTTTCGAATGATATATAGTGGTTTTTTGGTCAAACAGTGACCCCGAGACTAGTAACCCTCCATACACAAAACCGCCTAAAAAGTTTTGGTTTTGCAAAATTTTGAAAAGTGCGTCAAAAAAATTTTTTCAAAAAGTACCAAATCGTGATCAGAACTCACTATAGACCATAAAAAGTGAAATCCGATGGTCATTTGCAACACTTGGTCAATCGAGAAAAATTTCACTTTTTTACTAGAGTCGGGTACCCTGAACGAAAAATCGCTCAAGTGATGGTTTTTGGCCAATAACTCGAATACTAGACGTCGGAGGGGGGTGCCGTAGAACAATTTTTTGTAGCCCTTGAAATTACCTTTCGAATGATATATAGTGGTTTTTTGGTCAAACAGTGACCCCGAGACTAGTAACCCTCCATACACAAAACCGCCTACAAAAACTTTGTTTTGAAAAATTTTGAAAAGTTCAAAAAAATTTTTTTTTCAAAAACTACTAAAACGTGATAAGAACTTACTATAGACCATGAAAAGTGATATCCGATGATAATTTGCAAAAGTTGGTAACTAGTAAAAAATTTCACTTTTTTACTAGAGTCGGTGCAACGAGAAAAAAAAGTCCGTGATGGAGAAAAATGGCACGTTTTCCACGCCTGTACGCTTTCGTTTTCTATATAGGGGGTAGGTGAGCCAGAAGCATGAATTTGACTGAGTACGTATCTTTATGAATTGGGCCCTTCTAAATCGATTGAGACTACCCCCAGGACGATCGGACGACTGCTTCTGGCTCAAAATGTGGTTTTTAGATTTTGATCGTCAATTATGAGAGAAAAAATCGATTAGAAGTAAAGATACGAAATGCTTGGTCTAAGTTGGGAAACGACTTCGGATATTTGTTGGACGTTGTCGTAGAAGGTCCGAGGACCAAGGAAAAGTGATTTCCAAGTGGATTTATGCACTATTAGTCGATGGTAAGATGTGAAATTAGTAGAACTTACCATACAGTTTGCGAAGTTGAAGCAATCGGTTGGTGAATATGGTACTGTCTGTCCAATTTGGTGGTTCGGAATGAGTGAAACGATGTTGATGATGGATAGACGTTCCGATTGCCCCCGATCGGGGAACATATAGTGGTCTTTAAGGTCCAAGTACCTATGTTTTGGTAAGCAGAACTGAGAGTTAAAGGATGAAAGTCGGCCATTCCTAATATCATCCTATCGGTGGTTCGCGAGTTGTTTGAGGACCGGAGCAGCTCGCGATGAAACGGTCCTAGGGTATTGGTTATCCATCCAAGGAAGAGTAAATGCGATCCTAGATGTGTGTCGTTGGCCGTTCTACCGGTATCGCCTATCGATGAGATATCGACGGGCATGCCTTACTCGAAAGTTGAATTCTAGGATCGATGGTCAAACAGACCTATGAGCGATAAACCAAACTGAACACGTATTGATGTCGGCTTTTCCTATCATTTGATGCCGCAGGTTGTTTAGGGACCGGAGCAACTTGCGGCCGAGACGGTCCCCGGGGGTTTCTTTCTCCAAGGAGTGGAAACTATTAAGCAAGAGTTGTAGCAAGATACGATCCTCTGATGTGTCGTTGGCCGTTCATGCGGTATCGCCTGTCGATGAGATATCGATGGGCATGCCTTACTCTACCGACCTTCTAATTGAGAGTATTAATCAGGGATCGATGGTCAAACAAGACCAATGAGCGATAAACCAAACTGAACACGTATTGATGTCGGCATTTCCTATCATTTGTCGCAGGTTGTTTAGGGACCGGAGCAGCTTGCGACCGAGACGGTCCCCGGGGGTTTCTTTCTCCAAGGAGAAGAAACGATTAAGCAAAAGTTGTAGCAAGATACGATCCTCTGATGTGTCGTTGGCCGTTCAAGCGGTATCGCCTGTCGATGAGATATCGATGGGCATGCCTTACTCTCCCGACTGGATTACTGAGAGTTTAATCAGGGATCGATGGTCAAACAGACCAATGAGCGATAAACCAAACTGAACACATATTGATGTCGGCATTTCCTATCATTTGTCGCAGGTTGTTTAGGGACCGGAGCAGCTTGCGACCGAGACGGTCCCCGGGGGTTTCTTTCTCTAAGGAGTGGAAACGATTAAGCAAAAGTCGTAGCAATAATCGATCACCTGATGTGTCGTTGGCCGTTCTTGCGGTATCGCCTGTCGATGAGATATCGATGGGCATGCCTTACTCTCCTGACTGTTTAATTGAGAGTTATAATCAGGGATCGATGGTCAAAAAGACCTATGAGCGATAAACCAAACTGAACACGTATTGATGTCGGCATTTCCTATCATTTGTCGCAGGTTGTTTGGGGACCGGAGCAGCTTGCGACCGAGACGGTCCCTTCCCGAAAGATGGTGAACCGAGTCGTCTGGCGTAAAAACCGGACGACTCGAAAGGGCTTGACCCTTTCAAGTGAGCGATAATCACATTCTACGCTCAGTTCGACAGCTACAAGGCAATCACTCGCTATGTTCAGAGCTAATACATGCAACATGCCGGCATTGTTTCCACCGACGCATGGATTCAAGACTGGTGCACTTATTAGTTAAACCGTTCGCCTCCGGGTGTTTCGAGTTCAAGTCTGGATGAGGATTGATCTTGCTGGTAATAGCTTGAGCCCTTAAGGGGTCGAAGCGTACATCTTGAGACCATGTACAACATATTACCAAATCGGCACCATGGGTTCTGGTGCAAGTGATGTAACCGTGAAAGATGTTGAGCAGCCCAACATCGGTTTACACACGCATAATAGGAAGGCAGCGCTGTCGACTGGTCAGTCGTGTAAGAAGTGTGCATTATCGATCACAAATATATTGGTGATCTGTAGGTTGCGCATACACCATGCCCGGTGTAAAGTGCCGTGGTCCCCCCCGGGGGGCTGCATCAAACCGTTCGCCACGCGAACTACCCAATGGAACGAACTCGATGCATTTAATAAGAAGAAGAGATGATAATGAAACACGGTCGATTTAAGAGTTGAAAACGTTGAAATGCCTATAAGCAAGTCTTAAGTTGGTGGTGACCGTTACGCCCCAACAAATTGGTGCCTTACCCTACACCAAAGAGCCATTCAACATGGTTCAAGTGAGCGATAATCACGCTCTACGCTCAGTTCGACAGCTGCAAGGCAATCACTCGCTAAGTTCAGAGCTAATACATGCAACACGCCGGCATTGTTTCCACCGACGCATGGATTCAAGACTGGTGCACTTATTAGTTAAACCGTTCGCCTCCGGGTGTTTCGAGTTCAAGTCTGGATGAGGATTGTTCTTGCTGGTAATAGCTTGAGCCCTTAAGGGGTCGAAGCGTACATCTTGAGACCATGTACAACATATTACCAAATCGGCACCATGGGTTCTGGTGCAAGTGATGTAACCGTGAAAGATGTTGAGCAGCCCAACATCGGTTTACACACGCATAATAGGAAGGCAGCGCTGTCGACTGGTCAGTCGTGTAAGAAGTGTGCATTATCGATCTCCAATATATGAGCTCAGTATGACAGCCCAATTGGTAATCCTCGGGACCTCCAGAAAGGAAGCTGGATGAGGATTACCAAATCGAAAGTTGATAAGTGTAGTGGTACCACTTAGTCAACTTGTATCCCGAAAGATGGTGAACCGAGTCGTCTGGCGTAAAAAACCGGACGACTCGAAAGGGCTTGACCCTTTCAAGTGAGCGATAATC
>NW_026045160.1:0-10000 GCF_943734845.2 Anopheles funestus
ACAGGCGATACCGCTTGAACGGCCAACGACACATCAGAGGATCGTATCTTGCTACAACTTTTGCTTAATCGTTTCTTCTCCTTGGAGAAAGAAACCCCCGGGGACCGTCTCGGTCGCAAGCTGCTCCGGTCCCTAAACAACCTGCGACAAATGATAGGAAATGCCGACATCAATATGTGTTCAGTTTGGTTTATCGCTCATTGGTCTGTTTGACCATCGATCCCTGATTAAACTCTCAGTAATCCAGTCGGGAGAGTAAGGCATGCCCATCGATATCTCATCGACAGGCGATACCGCATGAACGGCCAACGACACATCAGAGGATCGTATCTTGCTACAACTCTTGCTTAATAGTTTCCACTCCTTGGAGAAAGAAACCCCCGGGGACCGTCTCGGCCGCAAGTTGCTCCGGTCCCTAAACAACCTGCGGCATCAAATGATAGGAAAAGCCGACATCAATACGTGTTCAGTTTGGTTTATCGCTCATAGGTCTGTTTGACCATCGATCCTAGAATTCAACTTTCGAGTAAGGCATGCCCGTCGATATCTCATCGATAGGCGATACCGGTAGAACGGCCAACGACACACATCTAGGATCGCATTTACTCTTCCTTGGATGGATAACCAATACCCTAGGACCGTTTCATCGCGAGCTGGTCCGGTCCTCAAACAACTCGCGAACCACCGATAGGATGATATTAGGAATGGCCGACTTTCATCCTTTAACTCTCAGTTCTGCTTACCAAAACATAGGTACTTGGACCTTAAAGACCACTATATGTTCCCCGATCGGGGGCAATCGGAACGTCTATCCATCATCAACATCGTTTCACTCATTCCGAACCACCAAATTGGACAGACAGTACCATATTCACCAACCGATTGCTTCAACTTCGCAAACTGTATGGTAAGTTCTACTAATTTCACATCTTACCATCGACTAATAGTGCATAAATCCACTTGGAAATCACTTTTCCTTGGTCCTCGGACCTTCGACGACAACGTCCAACAAATATCCGAAGTCGTTTCCCAACTTAGACCAAGCATTTCGTATCTTTACTTCTAATCGATTTTTTCTCTCATAATTGACGATCAAAATCTAAAAACCACATTTAGAGCCAGAAGCAGTCGTCCGATCGTCCTGGGGGTAGTCTCAATCGATTTAGAAGGGCCCAATTCATAAAGATACGTACTCAGTCAAATTCATGCTTCTGGCTCACCTACCCCCTATATAGTAAACGAAAGCGTACAGGCGTGGAAAACGTGCCATTTTTCTCCATCACGGACTTTTTTTTTCTCGTTGCACCGACTCTAGTAAAAAAGTGAAATTTTTTACTAGTTACCAACTTTTGCAAATTATCATCGGATATCACTTTTCATGGTCTATAGTAAGTTCTTATCACGTTTTAGTAGTTTTTGAAAAAAAAATTTTTTTGAACTTTTCAAAATTTTTCAAAACAAAGTTTTTGTAGGCGGTTTTGTGTATGGAGGGTTACTAGTCTCGGGGTCACTGTTTGACCAAAAAACCACTATATATCATTCGAAAGGTAATTTCAAGGGCTACAAAAAATTGTTCTACGGCACCCCCCTCCGACGTCTAGTATTCGAGTTATTGGCCAAAAACCATCACTTGAGCGATTTTTCGTTCAGGGTACCCGACTCTAGTAAAAAAGTGAAATTTTTCTCGATTGACCAAGTGTTGCAAATGACCATCGGATTTCACTTTTTATGGTCTATAGTGAGTTCTGATCACGATTTGGTACTTTTTGAAAAAATTTTTTTGACGCACTTTTCAAAATTTTGCAAAACCAAAACTTTTTAGGCGGTTTTGTGTATGGAGGGTTACTAGTCTCGGGGTCACTGTTTGACCAAAAAACCACTATATATCATTCGAAAGGTAATTTCAAGGGCTACAAAAAATTGTTCTACGACACCCCCCTGCGACGTCTAGTATTCGAGTTATTGGCCAAAAACCGCAACTATAGCGGTTTTTCGTACAGGGTACCCGACTCTAGTAAAATGATGCGATTTTTACTAGTCTAGGAACTTTTTGGTCAAAAAATCAAGTATATGTCATTCGATAGATAATTTCAAGGGCTACCAAAAATTGTTCCACGACACCCCCCTGCGACGTCTAGTATTCGAGTTATTAGCCAAAAACCGCAACTTAAGCGGTTTTTCGTCCAGGGTACCCGACTCTAGTAAAATGATGCGATTTTTACTAGTCTAGGGAACTTTTTGGCCAAAAATCAAGTATATGTCATTCGATAGATAATTTCAAGGGCTACCAAAAATTGTTCCACGACACCCCCCTCCGACGTCTAGTATTAGAGTTATTAGCCAAAAACCGCAACTATAGCGGTTTTTCGTCCAGGGTACCCGACTCTAGTAAAATGATGCGATTTTTACTAGTCTAGGGAACTTTTTGGCCAAAAATCAAGTATATGTCATTCGATAGATAATTTCAAGGGCTACCAAAAATTGTTCCACGACACCCCCCTGCGACGTCTAGTATTCGAGTTATTAGCCAAAAACCGCAATTATAGCGGTTTTTCGTCCAGGGTACCCGACTCTAGTAAAATGATGCGATTTTTACTAGTCTAGGGAACTTTTTGGCCAAAAATCAAGTATATGTCATTCGATAGATAATTTCAAGGGCTACCAAAAATTGTTCCATGACACCCCCCTGCGACGTCTAGTATTCGAGTTATGGGCCAAAAACCATTCATACTTGAGCATTTTGCTCATTTTGCCTGTACGGGTACCGGGGACTAGTAAAATCAGGCCAATTTTACTAGAGTAGGGGTCCTTTTTGGTCAAAAAAACAACTTTTGCTCGTTCGATAGGGAATCGATAGGGCAACAAAAAATCGTTCTACGACCCCCCCTTCCGATGTCTAGTATTCGAGTTATGGGCCAAAAACAGTTTATAGCTAATTTTTCACTCGATTTTTCACCAAGTATCGCACATTACTCCGGTTCTATACATTGGATCGTCAATCTTTAAGATTTTATGGGTAGTTCCAACTGTTTGCTACATTTCATCCATACATCACCAACCGATTCAATGTCTGTGCTAGAAGTTATTAGAGGAATAAAAAAATTTACCCTTGGCTTTGGACCGTACAATTTTACCCATTTTTGGCCCATATTTGCCCCATAGCTCCGCCGGTATCCAAGATATGGCCACACTTTCTTCTGGCCATGGGTAGATGGCACTTGTGGCTAGATTTCTTCCATGCACCACTAATCGCTACCATGTCTGTGGCCGGAGCTATTCACGAAAGCGCCTCGCGCACTTGGTCGGATTTTTGGTCCAACTTGCACCATTTTTGGCCCATATTTGCCCCATAGCTCCGCCGGTATCCAAGATATGGCCACACTTTCTTCTGGCCATGGGTAGATGGCACTTGTGGCTAGATTTCTTCCATGCACCACTAATCGCTGCCATGTCTCTGGCCGGAGCTATTCGACGAACAACCATCGCATTTACCTAGGTACTTTTTCGGATTTTTGGTCCAACTTGCACCATTTTTGGCCCATATTTGCCCCATAGCTCCGCCGGTATCCAAGATATGGCCACACTTTCTTCTGGCCATGGGTAGATGGCACTTGTGGCTAGATTTCTTCCATGCACCACTAATCGCTACCATGTCTGTGGCCGGAGCTATTCACGAAAGCGCCTCGCGCACTTGGTCGGATTTTTGGTCCACCTGGCACCATTGTTGGCCCGTATTTGCCCCATAGCTCCGCCGGTATCCAAGATATGGCCACACTTTCTTCTGGCCATGGGTAGATGGCACTTGTGGCTAGATTTCTTCCATGCACCACTAATCGCTGCCATGTCTCTGGCCGGAGCTATTCGACGAACAACCATCGCATTTACCTAGGTACTTTTACGGATTTTTGGTCCAACTTGCACCATTTTTGGCCCATATTTGCCCCATAGCTCCGCCGGTATCCAAGATATGGCCACACTTTCTTCTGGCCATGGGTAGATGGCACTTGTGGCTAGATTTCTTCCATGCACCACTAATCGCTACCATGTCTCTGGCCGGAGCTATTCGACGAACAACCATCGCATTTACCTAGGTACTTTTTCGGATTTTTGGTCCAACTTGCACCATTTTTGGCCCATATTTGCCCCATAGCTCCGCCGGTATCCAAGATATGGCCACACTTTCTTCTGGCCATGGGTAGATGGCACTTGTGGCTAGATTTCTTCCATGCACTACTAATCGCTACCATGTCTCTGGCCGGAGCTATTCACGAAAGCGCCTCGCGCACTTGGTCGGATTTTTGGTCCAACTTGCACCATTTTTGGCCCATATTTGCCCCATAGCTCCGCCGGTATCCAAGATATGGCCACACTTTCTTCTGGCCATGGGTAGATGGCACTTGTGGCTAGATTTCTTCCATGCACCACTAATCGCTGCCATGTCTCTGGCCGGAGCTATTCGACGAACAACCATCGCATTTACCTAGGTACTTTTTCGGATTTTTGGTCCAACTTGCACCATTTTTGGCCCATATTTGCCCCATAGCTCCGCCGGTATCCAAGATATGGCCACACTTTCTTCTGGCCATGGGTAGATGGCACTTGTGGCTAGATTTCTTCCATGCACCACTAATCGCTACCATGTCTGTGGCCGGAGCTATTCACGAAAGCGCCTCGCGCACTTGGTCGGATTTTTGGTCCACCTGGCACCATTGTTGGCCCGTATTTGCCCCATAGCTCCGCCGGTATCCAAGATATGGCCACACTTTCTTCTGGCCATGGGTAGATGGCACTTGTGGCTAGATTTCTTCCATGCACTACTAATCGCTACCATGTCTCTGGCCGGAGCTATTCACGAAAGCGCCTCGCGCACTTGGTCGGATTTTTGGTCCAACTTGCACCATTTTTGGCCCATATTTGCCCCATAGCTCCGCCGGTATCCAAGATATGGCCACACTTTCTTCTGGCCATGGGTAGATGGCACTTGTGGCTAGATTTCTTCCATGCACCACTAATCGCTACCATGTCTGTGGCCGGAGCTATTCACGAAAGCGCCTCGCGCACTTGGTCGGATTTTTGGTCCAACTTGCACCATTTTTGGCCCATATTTGCCCCATAGCTCCGCCGGTATCCAAGATATGGCCACACTTTCTTCTGGCCATGGGTAGATGGCACTTGTGGCTAGATTTCTTCCATGCACCACTAATCGCTACCATGTCTGTGGCCGGAGCTATTCGACGAACAACCATCGCATTTACCTAGGTACTTTTTCGGATTTTTGGTCCAACTTGCACCATTTTTGGCCCATATTTGCCCCATAGCTCCGCCGGTATCCAAGATATGGCCACACTTTCTTCTGGCCATGGGTAGATGGCACTTGTGGCTAGATTTCTTCCATGCACCACTAATCGCTACCATGTCTGTGGCCGGAGCTATTCGACGAACAACCATCGCATTCACCTTCTCGTTGCACTTCTTCGGGAATTTGGTGCAACCAAGTTTTCACTATAACTTGGTCATTTTCCGTCCATCGGACATGCGGTTTTGGGTGTCGATACTTGACACCGCACGCTACAATATGTTCCTCCACGACCATGTGGTCCGATGCTTCCAACAGGAGCTATTCGAGGAGTACCGATTTTTCACCATTAAAAATGCTCAATTTTGCACCAACTTTTGCCTATAACTCAGGCTGTATCGATCGGATCTTCAATCTTGAAAAAGTTTTGGATAGGTGGCATCAAATGCTACATTTCGTTCTTCCACGTCAACTTTGTCCGATGTCTAGCAAAAAAGTTATTCGCGAACCAAGTCCAGAACCCATGCAATGGCTGCCCTCATTGCATACATCACGGCGGTTAACTCTCGTTACTCTATACCGTGGACTTGGTACTTTTTCAGGCATTCGTTGCTACTTCTTGGTTCATGATATTCGTTTACGGTCTTCACTAGGGCATTTGGTGCCTCTTATCGGTTCATGATATTCGTTTACGGTCTTCACTAGGGCATTTGGTGCCTCTTATCGGTTCATGATATTCGTTTACGGTCTTCACTAGGGCATTTGGTGCTCCTTATCGGTTCATGATATTCGTTTACGGTCTTCACTAGGGCATTTGGTGCTCCTTCTCGGTTCATGATATTCGTTTACGGTCTTCACTAGGGCATTTGGTGCTCCTTCTCGGTTCATGATATTCGTTTACGGTCTTCACTAGGGCATTTGGTACTGGGCTTCCCACTTTCTACTGATCGATCCATACTCACTTGCGTGCACCTAGCCTAGGAAGGTTTCCTTGGGCTTCCCATCTTTCTACTGATCGATCCATACTCACTTGCGTGCACCTAGCCTAGGAAGGTTTCCTATGGCTTCCCATCTTTCTACTGATCGATCCATACTCACTTGCGTGCACCTAGCCTAGGAAGGTTTCCTATGGCTTCCCATCTTTCTACTGATCGATCCATACTCACTTGCGTGCACCTAGCCTAGGAAGGTTTCCTTGGGCTTCCCATCTTTCTACTGATCGATCCATACTCACTTGCGTGCACCTAGCCTAGGAAGGTTTCCTATGGCTTCCCATCTTTCTACTGATCGATCCATACTCACTTGCGTGCACCTAGCCTAGGAAGGTTTCCTATGGCTTCCCATCTTTCTACTGATCGATCCATACTCACTTGCGTGCACCTAGCCTAGGAAGGTTTCCTATGGCTTCCCATCTTTCTACTGATCGATCCATACTCACTTGCGTGCACCTAGCCTAGGAAGGTTTCCTTGGGCTTCCCATCTTTCTACTGATCGATCCATACTCACTTGCGTGCACCTAGCCTAGGAAGGTTTCCTTGGGCTTCCCATCTTTCTACTGATCGATCCATACTCACTTGCGTGCACCTAGCCTAGGAAGGTTTCCTATGGCTTCCCATCTTTCTACTGATCGATCCATACTCACTTGCGTGCACCTAGCCTAGGAAGGTTTCCTATGGCTTCCCATCTTTCTACTGATCGATCCATACTCACTTGCGTGCACCTAGCCTAGGAAGGTTTCCTATGGCTTCCCATCTTTCTACTGATCGATCCATACTCACTTGCGTGCACCTAGCCTAGGAAGGTTTCCTATGGCTTCCCATCTTTCTACTGATCGATCCATACTCACTTGCGTGCACCTAGCCTAGGAAGGTTTCCTTGGGCTTCCCATCTTTCTACTGATCGATCCATACTCACTTGCGTGCACCTAGCCTAGGAAGGTTTCCTTGGGCTTCCCATCTTTCTACTGATCGATCCATACTCACTTGCGTGCACCTAGCCTAGGAAGGTTTCCTATGGCTTCCCATCTTTCTACTGATCGATCCATACTCACTTGCGTGCACCTAGCCTAGGAAGGTTTCCTATGGCTTCCCATCTTTCTACTGATCGATCCATACTCACTTGCGTGCACCTAGCCTAGGAAGGTTTCCTATGGCTTCCCATCTTTCTACTGATCGATCCATACTCACTTGCGTGCACCTAGCCTAGGAAGGTTTCCTATGGCTTCCCATCTTTCTACTGATCGATCCATACTCACTTGCGTGCACCTAGCCTAGGAAGGTTTCCTTGGGCTTCCCATCTTTCTACTGATCGATCCATACTCACTTGCGTGCACCTAGCCTAGGAAGGTTTCCTTGGGCTTCCCATCTTTCTACTGATCGATCCATACTCACTTGCGTGCACCTAGCCTAGGAAGGTTTCCTATGGCTTCCCATCTTTCTACTGATCGATCCATACTCACTTGCGTGCACCTAGCCTAGGAAGGTTTCCTATGGCTTCCCATCTTTCTACTGATCGATCCATACTCACTTGCGTGCACCTAGCCTAGGAAGGTTTCCTATGGCTTCCCATCTTTCTACTGATCGATCCATACTCACTTGCGTGCACCTAGCCTAGGAAGGTTTCCCTTTGGTACCGACTTCCATCTACGCACTCGATATAACCTAGGTACTTGGTACCGATGATGGTTAACACT
The DNA here is from genome assembly GCF_943734845.2 of Anopheles funestus. NCBI lineage: Eukaryota > Metazoa > Arthropoda > Insecta > Diptera > Culicidae > Anopheles > Anopheles funestus. Next base: position 7,989 of record NW_026045160.1, read on the forward strand.
CAAGCATTTCTTGCATCCTGCGTGCAAGGTACCAATTTTCACTTCTTAGGTACGTTTATGGGCCCGCATTTATCCAATATCGCTCCGATGGCCTTTCGCATTATTTCATCCGATAGCCCTTGCCAAAAGCTACCAAAAGTTCCTCCACGGCCATGTGCTCCGACGCTTAGTTTAGGAAATATTCGAAAAAATTCATCTTAGGAAAAATTTTCTTATTGGAAAATCACCTTAAATCGATGGCCATTTTTTGGGCAAAAACTTTAACGTCTTCCCGACTTTGCGGGAATTGCGAATTTTAGGCACCCAGAGAAAATCTTTTACTTTAAGGGGGCGGCCGCGAAGTTGCCCAAAGTCTCGGACACAAAAATTCTCAAGTTCCCCACTCTAGTAAATCGCCCTATGAGTATCTCCTGGCCCGCGAGCTCTGCGAGCGGGCCAGCTTCGGCGATTTTTGCCTTTTCGCCTAGGCGGTTCTTCTACGAAATTGGTCCACAGCTTTTGCTCAGAAAGCTAGCATTTGTTGCAACAGTTAGGTACTTGGTACCACATTTTGGTATCCATTTGGGCATTTGTGGCAACTACTCGGTACTTTGGCCCACATTTCGCTCTACTCGGGCTTCTATGGTGGTACTTGTCGGTACTTCTGGCCAACTTAGGCCAATTGGGTGCAACTTGTGGGTACTCTGTGGGTACTTTAGGGCATATTGTGTCTTTCGGGTGAACCTTCGCGATACTTCATGGGTACTGATGGCCAACTTAGGAACATTCAGTGCAACCTTTGGGCCTAAGGAAATTTGTCCAACTCTTTGGACTTAGAAAATTTTCTGGACTTAGAAAATTTTCTGGACTTGTAAAAATTTTCAAATGTTCAATTTGGCCCACATTTCGCTCTACTCGGGCCTCTATGGTGCTACTTGGCGGTACTTTTGGCCAACTTAGGCCAATTGGGTGCTCTTTGTGGGTACTCTATCGGTACTTTTGGCCAACTTAGGCCAATGGGGTGCTATATGTGGGTGCTCTATCGGTACTTTTGGCCATGTTAGGCCCATTCGGTGCTATATGTGGGTGCTCTATCGGTACTTTTGGCCATGTTAGGCCCATTCGGTGCTATTTGTGGGTACTCTATCGGTACTTTTGGCCAACTTAGGCCCATGGGGTGCTCTTTGTGGGTACTCTATCGGTACTTTTGGCCATGTTAGGCCCACTCGGTGCTATTTGTGGGTACTCTATCGGTACTTTTGGCCATGTTAGGCCCACTCGGTGCTATTTGTGGGTGCTCTATCGGTACTTTTGGCCAACTTAGGCCAACTGGGTGCTATTTGTGGGTACTCTATCGGTACTTTTGGCCAACTTAGGCCAACTCAGTGCTTCTTGTGGGTACTCTATCGGTACTTTTGGCCAACTTAGGCCCATTCGGTGCTATTTGTGGGTACTCTATCGGTACTTTTGGCCAACTTAGGCCAACTCAGTGCTATTTGTGGGTACTCTATCGGTACTTTTGGCCAACTTAGGCCAACGCGGTGCTATTTGTGGGTACTCTATCGGTACTTTGGGACATATTATGTCCTTCGGGTGAACCTTCTCGATACCTCATGGGTACTTGTGGCCAACTTAGGAAAATTCAGTGCAACCTATGGGCCTTTGGAAATTGTTTCAACACTTTGGACTTAGAAAATTTTCTGGACTTAGAAAATTTTTTGGACTTAGAAAAATTTTCAACTTCTGTATCTTCTTCATCATGTTCCATTTTGTGGGACTTAGAAAATTTTCTGGACTTAGAAAATTTTTTGGACTTAGGAAATTTTTCAACACTTGTAAAATTTTTGTTCCTTCTTTGAAGAAGAATACTTTCCACTATTAGCTTCTTTCTCTTTTTCTTCTTAGTTGTCTTCTTATTTTCGGTCCGAGAGCGCCGACACTTGTAAAATTATCTAAGTCCGAAGACTTTTGGAATGAACCAAAAGTCAACGAACACAATACATCAACCCTATCAACATCAAGTGGCAACCCGA
>NW_026045160.1:15000-17500 GCF_943734845.2 Anopheles funestus
CGATTTATGCGGTTCACCCCTTTACTTTCAGCGCCCTGCGGTCCCAACAAAGGTCCCGAGCACGCCATTATGCACAGTGTGGAAGCGTGTTTCCCCCACGACACTAGACGGGCTGCTCGCCATAGTGTTCTATTGTGGCACGCTCCACCCTGAAGTTTGGTTTGTTGTATATCAAGGAATTGATAGGCACTCAAGAATGTGTGCATCGGCCGGGTTTAATCGTCCGACGCGCAATATGCGTTCAACTTATCGGTGTTCATGTGTCCTGCAGTTCACATTGTGACGCGCATTTAGCTGCGGTCTTCATCGATCCATGAGCCGAGTGATCCCCTGCCTAGGGTTTTATAGTAAGGTTCCCAATGTAACACAATCCCGGTGGTACGTCCAAAGACTAACTTTCTGACTAAGTTGTCTTTATTACCCAATAGTCCCAGGCCTTGTGACTTGTGGCTCATGTCTACGCCCATGGCCACCATTCGCTAAGATAGTTTTGAAGTCACTTTGAAGGCCCAGGAACAACTCTCTTAGCACATCGGTTAACCTGACGCCGCAGTCAACTCATGTGCTTGGATCGGATCGAGCTATTGAGTATTGGGCCTGCATACTCGCTCATCCGTATCCTTTGCGTACCGCCCCATGGCCCCGTCCTTAGAGTTAATGACTAGTAGGCTTAACTCTTTGTATGTCTGCACCACAGTTCCCGTTCGTTCCGTGCCGTGGCCGGATACGTATTGCACATCGGTATACCTGTCGCTACTCAGGCAACTCGTGTGCGTGGATTGGATCGAGCTCATGGGGTGTGTAGAGATTCCATGTTATAATTGCAAGTCCATATCCACTTTATAGGTTAAAGTCATAAGTTGTGATTGCACAACCATACTTCATAAGAGTTTAATAACTCTTCAACTAACTTTCGTTCTGGTGTCTTGGTATCAAATCGCGTAAGACACAAGATTCTACTGGCCAAATAGAATCTAGCACATTGGTTAACCTGGCGCCGCAGTCAACTCATGTGCTTGGATCGGATCGAGCTATTGAGTATTGGGCCTGCATACTCGCTCATCCGTATCCTTTGCGTACCGCCCCATGGCCCCGTCCTTAGAGTTAATGACTAGTAGGCTTAACTCTTTGTATGTCTGCACCACAGTTCCCGTTCGTTCCGTGCCGTGGCCGGATACGTATTGCACATCGGTATACCTGTCGCTACTCAGGCAACTCGTGTGCGTGGATTGGATCGAGCTCATGGGGTGTGTAGAGATTCCATGTTATAATTGCAAGTCCATATCCACTTTATAGGTTAAAGTCATAAGTTGTGATTGCACAACCATACTTCATAAGAGTTTAATAACTCTTCAACTAACTTTCGTTCTGGTGTCTTGGTATCAAATCGCTTAAGACACAAGATTCTACTGGCCAAATAGAATCTAGCACATTGGTTAACCTGACGCCGCAGTCAACTCATGTGCTTGGATCGGATCGAGCTATTGAGTATTGGGCCTGCATACTCGCTCATCCGTATCCTTTGTGTACCGCCCCATGGCCCCGTCCTTAGAGTTAATGACTAATAGGCTTAACTCTTGTTTGTCTGCACCACAGTTCCCGTTCGTTCCGTGCCGTAGCCGGATACGTATTGCACACTAGTAGACACCGTAATCTGACGTATCTAACACACCACTATTGTAACTCGTCGTCGAAGGACCTTTCAAGTGCCTGATGGCCAGGGGAGCTCTTACACGGCACGGATACACAGTGATGCTCGCCCATCAAAGTGTACAACGATCGAGTTTGCTTAAGTGTCTGGGTACCTACACACCAGACACAATGCAATGGCCACGGATCCACACAAGGCACATCACATGCAGAAAGCTTCACCAGATTATGACACATACCACACTCTTGTAACTCGTCGTCGAAGGGGCGTTCAAAGTGCCTTACGGCTAGGGGGGATCTAGCACGGCACGGAGACACAGTGATGGTTGCCCATCAAAGTGTACAACGATCGAGTTTGCTTTCCGCGCAAGCGTTCTAAGTGTCTGGGTAACTACACACCAGACACAATGCAATGGCCACGGATCCACACAAGGCACATCACATGCAGAAAGCTTCACCAGATTATGACACATACCACACTCTTGTAACTCGTCGTCGAAGGGGCGTTCAAAGTGCCTTACGGCTAGGGGGGATCTAGCACGGCACGGAGACACAGTGATGGTCACCCATCAAAGTGTACAACGATCGAGTTTGCTTTCCGCGCAAGCGTTCTAAGTGTCTGGGTATCTAAGCACCAGACACAATGCAATGGCCACGGATCCACACAAGGCACATCACATGCAGAAAGCTTCACCAGATTCTGACACATACCACACACATGCAACTCGTCGTCGAAGGGGCGTTCAAGTGCCTTACGGCTAGGGGAGATCTAGCTCGGCACGGGGACACAGTGATGGTCACCCATCAAAGTGTACAACGAACGAGTTGGCTTTCAACAAATTCTGACACA
>NW_026045160.1:20000-30000 GCF_943734845.2 Anopheles funestus
ACCTACAGATAACAATAAACCCCTTATGCGTGTGTAAACCGATGTTGGGCTGCTCAACATCTTTCATGGTTACATCACTTGCACCAGAACCCACGGTGCCGATTTGGTAATATGTTGTACATTTACTCTCAAGATGTACGCTTCGGCCCCTTATTCAGGGGCTCAAGCTATTACCAGCAAGAACAATCCTCATCCAGACTTGAACTCGAAACACCCGGAGGCGAACGGTTTAACTAATAAGTGCACCAGTCTTGAATCCATGCGTCGGTGGAAACAATGCCGGCGTGTTGCATGTATTAGCTCTGAACTTAGCGAGTGATTGCCTTGCAGCTGTCATACTGAGCGTAGAGCGTGATTATCGCTCACTTGAACCATGTTGAATGGCTCTTTGGTGTAGGGTAAGGCACCAATTTGTTGGGGCGTAACGGTCACCACCAACTTAAGACTTGCTTATAGGTATTTCAACGTTTTCAACTCTTAAATCGACCGTGTTTCATTATCATCTCTTCTTCTTATTAAATGCATCGAGTTCGTTCCATTGGGTAGTTCGCGTGGCGAACGGTTTGATGCAGCCCCCCGGGGGGGACCACGGCACTTTACACCGGGCATGGTGTATGCGCAACCTACAGATCACCAATATATTTGTGATCGATAATGCACACTTCTTACACGACTGACCAGTCGACAGCGCTGCCTTCCTATTATGCGTGTGTAAACCGATGTTGGGCTGCTCAACATCTTTCACGGTTACATCACTTGCACCCGAACCCATGGTGCCGATTTGGTAATATGTTGTACATGGTCTCAAGATGTACGCTTCGACCCCTTATTCAGGGGCTCAAGCTATTACCAGCAAGATCAATCCTCATCCAGACTTGAACTCGAAACACCCGGAGGCGAACGGTTTAACTAATAAGTGCACCAGTCTTGAATCCATGCGTCGGTGGAAACAATGCCGGCATGTTGCATGTATTAGCTCTGAACATAGCGAGTGATTGCCTTGTAGCTGTCGAACTGAGCGTAGAATGTGATTATCGCTCACTTGAAAGGGTCAAGCCCTTTCGAGTCGTCCGGTTTTTACGCCAGACGACTCGGTTCACCATCTTTCGGGAAGGGACCGTCTCGGTCGCAAGCTGCTCCGGTCCCCAAACAACCTGCGACAAATGATAGGAAATGCCGACATCAATACGTGTTCAGTTTGGTTTATCGCTCATAGGTCTTTTTGACCATCGATCCCTGATTATAACTCTCAATTAAACAGTCAGGAGAGTAAGGCATGCCCATCGATATCTCATCGACAGGCGATACCGCAAGAACGGCCAACGACACATCAGGTGATCGATTATTGCTACGACTTTTGCTTAATCGTTTCCACTCCTTGGAGAAAGAAACCCCCGGGGACCGTCTCGGTCGCAAGCTGCTCCGGTCCCCAAACAACCTGCGACAAATGATAGGAAATGCCGACATCAATATGTGTTCAGTTTGGTTTATCGCTCATTGGTCTGTTTGACCATCGATCCCTGATTAAACTCTCAGTAATCCAGTCGGGAGAGTAAGGCATGCCCATCGATATCTCATCGACAGGCGATACCGCTTGAACGGCCAACGACACATCAGAGGATCGTATCTTGCTACAACTTTTGCTTAATCGTTTCTTCTCCTTGGAGAAAGAAACCCCCGGGGACCGTCTCGGTCGCAAGCTGCTCCGGTCCCTAAACAACCTGCGACAAATGATAGGAAATGCCGACATCAATATGTGTTCAGTTTGGTTTATCGCTCATTGGTCTGTTTGACCATCGATCCCTGATTAAACTCTCAGTAATCCAGTCGGGAGAGTAAGGCATGCCCATCGATATCTCATCGACAGGCGATACCGCATGAACGGCCAACGACACATCAGAGGATCGTATCTTGCTACAACTCTTGCTTAATAGTTTCCACTCCTTGGAGAAAGAAACCCCCGGGGACCGTCTCGGCCGCAAGTTGCTCCGGTCCCTAAACAACCTGCGGCATCAAATGATAGGAAAAGCCGACATCAATACGTGTTCAGTTTGGTTTATCGCTCATAGGTCTGTTTGACCATCGATCCTAGAATTCAACTTTCGAGTAAGGCATGCCCGTCGATATCTCATCGATAGGCGATACCGGTAGAACGGCCAACGACACACATCTAGGATCGCATTTACTCTTCCTTGGATGGATAACCAATACCCTAGGACCGTTTCATCGCGAGCTGCTCCGGTCCTCAAACAACTCGCGAACCACCGATAGGATGATATTAGGAATGGCCGACTTTCATCCTTTAACTCTCAGTTCTGCTTACCAAAACATAGGTACTTGGACCTTAAAGACCACTATATGTTCCCCGATCGGGGGCAATCGGAACGTCTATCCATCATCAACATCGTTTCACTCATTCCGAACCACCAAATTGGACAGACAGTACCATATTCACCAACCGATTGCTTCAACTTCGCAAACTGTATGGTAAGTTCTACTAATTTCACATCTTACCATCGACTAATAGTGCATAAATCCACTTGGAAATCACTTTTCCTTGGTCCTCGGACCTTCTACGACAACGTCCAACAAATATCCGAAGTCGTTTCCCAACTTAGACCAAGCATTTCGTATCTTTACTTCTAATCGATTTTTTCTCTCATAATTGACGATCAAAATCTAAAAACCACATTTTGAGCCAGAAGCAGTCGTCCGATCGTCCTGGGGGTAGTCTCAATCGATTTAGAAGGGCCCAATTCATAAAGATACGTACTCAGTCAAATTCATGCTTCTGGCTCACCTACCCCCTATATAGAAAACGAAAGCGTACAGGCGTGGAAAACGTGCCATTTTTCTCCATCACGGACTTTTTTTTTCTCGTTGCACCGACTCTAGTAAAAAAGTGAAATTTTTTACTAGTTACCAACTTTTGCAAATTATCATCGGATATCACTTTTCATGGTCTATAGTAAGTTCTTATCACGTTTTAGTAGTTTTTGAAAAAAAAATTTTTTTGAACTTTTCAAAATTTTTCAAAACAAAGTTTTTGTAGGCGGTTTTGTGTATGGAGGGTTACTAGTCTCGGGGTCACTGTTTGACCAAAAAACCACTATATATCATTCGAAAGGTAATTTCAAGGGCTACAAAAAATTGTTCTACGGCACCCCCCTCCGACGTCTAGTATTCGAGTTATTGGCCAAAAACCATCACTTGAGCGATTTTTCGTTCAGGGTACCCGACTCTAGTAAAAAAGTGAAATTTTTCTCGATTGACCAAGTGTTGCAAATGACCATCGGATTTCACTTTTTATGGTCTATAGTGAGTTCTGATCACGATTTGGTACTTTTTGAAAAATTTTTTTTGACGCACTTTTCAAAATTTTGCAAAACCAAAACTTTTTAGGCGGTTTTGTGTATGGAGGGTTACTAGTCTCGGGGTCACTGTTTGACCAAAAAACCACTATATATCATTCGAAAGGTAATTTCAAGGGCTACAAAAAATTGTTCTACGACACCCCCCTCCGACGTCTAGTATTCGAGTTATTGGCCAAAAACCGCAACTATAGCGGTTTTTCGTACAGGGTACCCGACTCTAGTAAAATGATGCGATTTTTACTAGTCTAGGAACTTTTTGGTCAAAAAATCAAGTATATGTCATTCGATAGATAATTTCAAGGGCTACCAAAAATTGTTCCACGACACCCCCCTGCGACGTCTAGTATTCGAGTTATTAGCCAAAAACCGCAACTTAAGCGGTTTTTCGTCCAGGGTACCCGACTCTAGTAAAATGATGCGATTTTTACTAGTCTAGGGAACTTTTTGGCCAAAAATCAAGTATATGTCATTCGATAGATAATTTCAAGGGCTACCAAAAATTGTTCCACGACACCCCCCTCCGACGTCTAGTATTAGAGTTATTAGCCAAAAACCGCAACTATAGCGGTTTTTCGTCCAGGGTACCCGACTCTAGTAAAATGATGCGATTTTTACTAGTCTAGGGAACTTTTTGGCCAAAAATCAAGTATATGTCATTCGATAGATAATTTCAAGGGCTACCAAAAATTGTTCCACGACACCCCCCTCCGACGTCTAGTATTCGAGTTATTAGCCAAAAACCGCAATTATAGCGGTTTTTCGTCCAGGGTACCCGACTCTAGTAAAATGATGCGATTTTTACTAGTCTAGGGAACTTTTTGGCCAAAAATCAAGTATATGTCATTCGATAGATAATTTCAAGGGCTACCAAAAATTGTTCCATGACACCCCCCTGCGACGTCTAGTATTCGAGTTATGGGCCAAAAACCATTCATACTTGAGCATTTTGCTCATTTTGCCTGTACGGGTACCGGGGACTAGTAAAATCAGGCCAATTTTACTAGAGTAGGGGTCCTTTTTGGTCAAAAAAACAACTTTTGCTCGTTCGATAGGGAATCGATAGGGCAACAAAAAATCGTTCTACGACCCCCCCTTCCGATGTCTAGTATTCGAGTTATGGGCCAAAAACAGTTTATAGCTAATTTTTCACTCGATTTTTCACCAAGTATCGCACATTACTCCGGTTCTATACATTGGATCGTCAATCTTTAAGATTTTATGGGTAGTTCCAACTGTTTGCTACATTTCATCCATACATCACCAACCGATTCAATGTCTGTGCTAGAAGTTATTAGAGGAATAAAAAAATTTACCCTTGGCTTTGGACCGTACAATTTTACCCATTTTTGGCCCATATTTGCCCCATAGCTCCGCCGGTATCCAAGATATGGCCACACTTTCTTCTGGCCATGGGTAGATGGCACTTGTGGCTAGATTTCTTCCATGCACCACTAATCGCTACCATGTCTGTGGCCGGAGCTATTCACGAAAGCGCCTCGCGCACTTGGTCGGATTTTTGGTCCAACTTGCACCATTTTTGGCCCATATTTGCCCCATAGCTCCGCCGGTATCCAAGATATGGCCACACTTTCTTCTGGCCATGGGTAGATGGCACTTGTGGCTAGATTTCTTCCATGCACCACTAATCGCTACCATGTCTGTGGCCGGAGCTATTCACGAAAGCGCCTCGCGCACTTGGTCGGATTTTTGGTCCAACTTGCACCATTTTTGGCCCATATTTGCCCCATAGCTCCGCCGGTATCCAAGATATGGCCACACTTTCTTCTGGCCATGGGTAGATGGCACTTGTGGCTAGATTTCTTCCATGCACCACTAATCGCTACCATGTCTGTGGCCGGAGCTATTCGACGAACAACCATCACATTTACCTAGGTACTTTTTCGGATTTTTGGTCCAACTTGCACCATTTTTGGCCCATATTTGCCCCATAGCTCCGCCGGTATCCAAGATATGGCCACACTTTCTTCTGGCCATGGGTAGATGGCACTTGTGGCTAGATTTCTTCCATGCACCACTAATCGCTACCATGTCTGTGGCCGGAGCTATTCGACGAACAACCATCGCATTCACCTTCTCGTTGCACTTCTTCGGGAATTTGGTGCAACCAAGTTTTCACTATAACTTGGTCATTTTCCGTCCATCGGACATGCGGTTTTGGGTGTCGATACTTGACACCGCACGCTACAATATGTTCCTCCACGACCATGTGGTCCGATGCTTCCAACAGGAGCTATTCGAGGAGTACCGATTTTTCACCATTAAAAATGCTCAATTTTGCACCAACTTTTGCCTATAACTCAGGCTGTATCGATCGGATCTTCAATCTTGAAAAAGTTTTGGATAGGTGGCATCAAATGCTACATTTCGTTCTTCCACGTCAACTTTGTCCGATGTCTAACAAAAAAGTTATTCGCGAACCAAGTCCAGAACCCATGCAATGGCTGCCCTCATTGCATACATCACGGCGGTTAACTCTCGTTACTCTATACCGTGGACTTGGTACTTTTTCAGGCATTCGTTGCTACTTCTTGGTTCATGATATTCGTTTACGGTCTTCACTAGGGCATTTGGTGCTTCTTATCGGTTCATGATATTCGTTTACGGTCTTCACTAGGGCATTTGGTGCTCCTTATCGGTTCATGATATTCGTTTACGGTCTTCACTAGGGCATTTGGTGCCTCTTATCGGTTCATGATATTCGTTTACGGTCTTCACTAGGGCATTTGGTGCCTCTTATCGGTTCATGATATTCGTTTACGGTCTTCACTAGGGCATTTGGTGCTCCTTATCGGTTCATGATATTCGTTTACGGTCTTCACTAGGGCATTTGGTGCTCCTTCTCGGTTCATGATATTCGTTTACGGTCTTCACTAGGGCATTTGGTGCTCCTTCTCGGTTCAAGATATTCGTTTACGGTCTTCACTAGGGCATTTGGTACTGGGCTTCCCACTTTCTACTGATCGATCCATACTCACTTGCGTGCACCTAGCCTAGGAAGGTTTCCTTGGGCTTCCCATCTTTCTACTGATCGATCCATACTCACTTGCGTGCACCTAGCCTAGGAAGGTTTCCTATGGCTTCCCATCTTTCTACTGATCGATCCATACTCACTTGCGTGCACCTAGCCTAGGAAGGTTTCCTATGGCTTCCCATCTTTCTACTGATCGATCCATACTCACTTGCGTGCACCTAGCCTAGGAAGGTTTCCTTGGGCTTCCCATCTTTCTACTGATCGATCCATACTCACTTGCGTGCACCTAGCCTAGGAAGGTTTCCTATGGCTTCCCATCTTTCTACTGATCGATCCATACTCACTTGCGTGCACCTAGCCTAGGAAGGTTTCCTATGGCTTCCCATCTTTCTACTGATCGATCCATACTCACTTGCGTGCACCTAGCCTAGGAAGGTTTCCTATGGCTTCCCATCTTTCTACTGATCGATCCATACTCACTTGCGTGCACCTAGCCTAGGAAGGTTTCCTTGGGCTTCCCATCTTTCTACTGATCGATCCATACTCACTTGCGTGCACCTAGCCTAGGAAGGTTTCCTTGGGCTTCCCATCTTTCTACTGATCGATCCATACTCACTTGCGTGCACCTAGCCTAGGAAGGTTTCCTATGGCTTCCCATCTTTCTACTGATCGATCCATACTCACTTGCGTGCACCTAGCCTAGGAAGGTTTCCTATGGCTTCCCATCTTTCTACTGATCGATCCATACTCACTTGCGTGCACCTAGCCTAGGAAGGTTTCCTATGGCTTCCCATCTTTCTACTGATCGATCCATACTCACTTGCGTGCACCTAGCCTAGGAAGGTTTCCTATGGCTTCCCATCTTTCTACTGATCGATCCATACTCACTTGCGTGCACCTAGCCTAGGAAGGTTTCCTTGGGCTTCCCATCTTTCTACTGATCGATCCATACTCACTTGCGTGCACCTAGCCTAGGAAGGTTTCCTTGGGCTTCCCATCTTTCTACTGATCGATCCATACTCACTTGCGTGCACCTAGCCTAGGAAGGTTTCCTATGGCTTCCCATCTTTCTACTGATCGATCCATACTCACTTGCGTGCACCTAGCCTAGGAAGGTTTCCTATGGCTTCCCATCTTTCTACTGATCGATCCATACTCACTTGCGTGCACCTAGCCTAGGAAGGTTTCCTATGGCTTCCCATCTTTCTACTGATCGATCCATACTCACTTGCGTGCACCTAGCCTAGGAAGGTTTCCCTTTGGTACCGACTTCCATCTACGCACTCGATATAACCTAGGTACTTGGTACCGATGATGGTTAACACTCAAGCATTTCTTGCATCCTGCGTGCAAGGTACCAATTTTCACTTCTTAGGTACGTTTATGGGCCCGCATTTATCCAATATCGCTCCGATGGCCTTTCGCATTATTTCATCCGATAGCCCTTGCCAAAAGCTACCAAAAGTTCCTCCACGGCCATGTGCTCCGACGCTTAGTTTAGGAAATATTCGAAAAAATTCATCTTAGGAAAAATTTTCTTATTGGAAAATCACCTTAAATCGATGGCCATTTTTTGGGCAAAAACTTTAACGTCTTCCCGACTTTGCGGGAATTGCGAATTTTAGGCACCCAGAGAAAATCTTTTACTTTAAGGGGGCGGCCGCGAAGTTGCCCAAAGTCTCGGACACAAAAATTCTCAAGTTCCCCACTCTAGTAAAGCGCCCTATGAGTATCTCCTGGCCCGCGAGCTCTGCGAGCGGGCCAGCTTCGGCGATTTTTGCCTTTTCGCCTAGGCGGTTCTTCTACGAAATTGGTCCACAGCTTTTGCTCAGAAAGCTAGCATTTGTTGCAACAGTTAGGTACTTGGTACCACATTTTGGTATCCATTTGGGCATTTGTGGCAACTACTCGGTACTTTGGCCCACATTTCGCTCTACTCGGGCTTCTATGGTGGTACTTGTCGGTACTTCTGGCCAACTTAGGCCAATTGGGTGCAACTTGTGGGTACTCTGTGGGTACTTTAGGGCATATTGTGTCTTTCGGGTGAACCTTCGCGATACTTCATGGGTACTGATGGCCAACTTAGGAACATTCAGTGCAACCTTTGGGCCTAAGGAAATTTGTCCAACTCTTTGGACTTAGAAAATTTTCTGGACTTAGAAAATTTTCTGGACTTGTAAAAATTTTCAAATGTTCAATTTGGCCCACATTTCGCTCTACTCGGGCCTCTATGGTGCTACTTGGCGGTACTTTTGGCCAACTTAGGCCAATTGGGTGCTCTTTGTGGGTACTCTATCGGTACTTTTGGCCAACTTAGGCCAATGGGGTGCTATATGTGGGTGCTCTATCGGTACTTTTGGCCATGTTAGGCCCATTCGGTGCTATTTGTGGGTGCTCTATCGGTACTTTTGGCCATGTTAGGCCCATTCGGTGCTATTTGTGGGTACTCTATCGGTACTTTTGGCCAACTTAGGCCCATGGGGTGCTCTTTGTGGGTACTCTATCGGTACTTTTGGCCATGTTAGGCCCACTCGGTGCTATTTGTGGGTACTCTATCGGTACTTTTGGCCATGTTAGGCCCACTCGGTGCTATTTGTGGGTGCTCTATCGGTACTTTTGGCCAACTTAGGCCAACTGGGTGCTATTTGTGGGTACTCTATCGGTACTTTTGGCCAACTTAGGCCAACTCAGTGCTTCTTGTGGGTACTCTATCGGTACTTTTGGCCAACTTAGGCCCATTCGGTGCTATTTGTGGGTACTCTATCGGTACTTTTGGCCAACTTAGGCCAACTCAGTGCTATTTGTGGGTACTCTATCGGTACTTTTGGCCAACTTAGGCCAACGCGGTGCTATTTGTGGGTACCCTATCGGTACTTTGGGACATATTATGTCCTTCGGGTGAACCTTCTCGATACCTCATGGGTACTTGTGGCCAACTTAGGAAAATTCAGTGCAACCTATGGGCCTTTGGAAATTGTTTCAACACTTTGGACTTAGAAAATTTTCTGGACTTAGAAAATTTTTTGGACTTAGAAAAATTTTCAACTTCTGTATCTTCTTCATCATGTTCCATTTTGTGGGACTTAGAAAATTTTCTGGACTTAGAAAATTTTTTGGACTTAGGAAATTTTTCAACACTTGTAAAATTTTTGTTCCTTCTTTGAAGAAGAATACTTTCCACTATTAGCTTCTTTCTCTTTTTCTTCTTAGTTGTCTTCTTATTTTCGGTCCGAGAGCGCCGACACTTGTAAAATTATCTAAGTCCGAAGACTTTTGGAATGAACCAAAAGTCAACGAACACAATACATCAACCCTATCAACATCAAGTGGCAACCCGAAGGAAGCGCAGCGGCCAGCCCATGTACAACGCGAAGTTGTAGCATGCAACCAACCAACCGCTAACCTCCAACGGCACTCAATGTATTCGTTACACATGGGCGCACCTGCACCACACTGTCGTGACCATCCAACGAGCCGTCGGTTCGGTCGTGTGTTACAAGCACCCCATCACATAGGCATAGAGTCACCACACAGTGTTCTTCAACACTCTCGTCACATGGTGCAAGTCACGGTACGCACCACCAATGTGCACTGGTTGGCCAATTCCAGCACACACGGGGCGCGCACGCGCAAG
>NW_026045160.1:35000-37500 GCF_943734845.2 Anopheles funestus
GCGGTCTTCATCGATCCATGAGCCGAGTGATCCCCTGCCTAGGGTTTTATAGTAAGGTTCCCAATGTAACACAATCCCGGTGGTACGTCCAAAGACTAACTTTCTGACTAAGTTGTCTTTATTACCCAATAGTCCCAGGCCTTGTGACTTGTGGCTCATGTCTACGCCCATGGCCACCATTCGCTAAGATAGTTTTGAAGTCACTTTGAAGGCCCAGGAACAACTCTCTTAGCACATCGGTTAACCTGGCGCCGCAGTCAACTCATGTGCTTGGATCGGATCGAGCTATTGAGTATTGGGCCTGCATACTCGCTCATCCGTATCCTTTGCGTACCGCCCCATGGCCCCGTCCTTAGAGTTAATGACTAGTAGGCTTAACTCTTTGTATGTCTGCACCACAGTTCCCGTTCGTTCCGTGCCGTGGCCGGATACGTATTGCACATCGGTATACCTGTCGCTACTCAGGCAACTCGTGTGCGTGGATTGGATCGAGCTCATGGGGTGTGTAGAGATTCCATGTTATAATTGCAAGTCCATATCCACTTTATAGGTTAAAGTCATAAGTTGTGATTGCACAACCATACTTCATAAGAGTTTAATAACTCTTCAACTAACTTTCGTTCTGGTGTCTTGGTATCAAATCGCGTAAGACACAAGATTCTACTGGCCAAATAGAATCTAGCACATTGGTTAACCTGGCGCCGCAGTCAACTCATGTGCTTGGATCGGATCGAGCTATTGAGTATTGGGCCTGCATACTCGCTCATCCGTATCCTTTGCGTACCGCCCCATGGCCCCGTCCTTAGAGTTAATGACTAGTAGGCTTAACTCTTTGTATGTCTGCACCACAGTTCCCGTTCGTTCCGTGCCGTGGCCGGATACGTATTGCACATCGGTATACCTGTCGCTACTCAGGCAACTCGTGTGCGTGGATTGGATCGAGCTCATGGGGTGTGTAGAGATTCCATGTTATAATTGCAAGTCCATATCCACTTTATAGGTTAAAGTCATAAGTTGTGATTGCACAACCATACTTCATAAGAGTTTAATAACTCTTCAACTAACTTTCGTTCTGGTGTCTTGGTATCAAATCGCATAAGACACAAGATTCTACTGGCCAAATAGAATCTAGCACATTGGTTAACCTGACGCCGCAGTCAACTCATGTGCTTGGATCGGATCGAGCTATTGAGTATTGGGCCTGCATACTCGCTCATCCGTATCCTTTGTGTACCGCCCCATGGCCCCGTCCTTAGAGTTAATGACTAATAGGCTTAACTCTTGTTTGTCTGCACCACAGTTCCCGTTCGTTCCGTGCCGTAGCCGGATACGTATTGCACACTAGTAGACACCGTAATCTGACGTATCTAACACACCACTATTGTAACTCGTCGTCGAAGGACCTTTCAAGTGCCTGATGGCCAGGGGAGCTCTTACACGGCACGGATACACAGTGATGCTCGCCCATCAAAGTGTACAACGATCGAGTTTGCTTAAGTGTCTGGGTACCTACACACCAGACACAATGCAATGGCCACGGATCCACACAAGGCACATCACATGCAGAAAGCTTCACCAGATTATGACACATACCACACTCTTGTAACTCGTCGTCGAAGGGGCGTTCAAAGTGCCTTACGGCTAGGGGAGATCTAGCACGGCACGGAGACACAGTGATGGTTGCCCATCAAAGTGTACAACGATCGAGTTTGCTTTCCGCGCAAGCGTTCTAAGTGTCTGGGTACCTACACACCAGACACAATGCAATGGCCACGGATCCACACAAGGCACATCACATGCAGAAAGCTTAACCAGATTCTGACACATACCACACTCTTGTAACTCGTCGTCGAAGGGGCGTTCAAAGTGCCTTACGGCTAGGGGGGATCTAGCACGGCACGGAGACACAGTGATGGTCACCCATCAAAGTGTACAACGATCGAGTTTGCTTTCCGCGCAAGCGTTCTAAGTGTCTGGGTATCTAAGCACCAGACACAATGCAATGGCCACGGATCCACACAAGGCACATCACATGCAGAAAGCTTCACCAGATTCTGACACATACCACACACATGCAACTCGTCGTCGAAGGGGCGTTCAAGTGCCTTACGGCTAGGGGAGATCTAGCTCGGCACGGGGACACAGTGATGGTCACCCATCAAAGTGTACAACGAACGAGTTGGCTTTCAACAAATTCTGACACATAGCAAGCGAGCGACCGAGCTACACCGAAGGCAGCCCATGGTTGGTCACTCGCGGACGATCATCAGTAATGATCCTTCCGCAGGTTCACCTACGGAAACCTTGTTACGACTTTTACTTCCTCTAAATCATCAAGTTCGGTCAACTTCAGCCATGCCAGCTGCAGCTCACGAAGGAACCGCGGAAGGTAAGCCTCCAGAAACCTCACTAAATAATCCATCGGTAGTAGCGACGGGCGGTGTGTACAAAGGGCAGGGACGTAATCAGCACTAGCTAATGACTAGTGCTTACTAGAAAT
>NW_026045160.1:40000-57500 GCF_943734845.2 Anopheles funestus
TTAGCTCTGAACTTAGCGAGTGATTGCCTTGCAGCTGTCATACTGAGCGTAGAGCGTGATTATCGCTCACTTGAACCATGTTGAATGGCTCTTTGGTGTAGGGTAAGGCACCAATTTGTTGGGGCGTAACGGTCACCACCAACTTAAGACTTGCTTATAGGCATTTCAACGTTTTCAACTCTTAAATCGACCGTGTTTCATTATCATCTCTTCTTCTTATTAAATGCATCGAGTTCGTTCCATTGGGTAGTTCGCGTGGCGAACGGTTTGATGCAGCCCCCCGGGGGGGACCACGGCACTTTACACCGGGCATGGTGTATGCGCAACCTACAGATCACCAATATATTTGTGATCGATAATGCACACTTCTTACACGACTGACCAGTCGACAGCGCTGCCTTCCTATTATGCGTGTGTAAACCGATGTTGGGCTGCTCAACATCTTTCACGGTTACATCACTTGCACCCGAACCCATGGTGCCGATTTGGTAATATGTTGTACATGGTCTCAAGATGTACGCTTCGACCCCTTATTCAGGGGCTCAAGCTATTACCAGCAAGATCAATCCTCATCCAGACTTGAACTCGAAACACCCGGAGGCGAACGGTTTAACTAATAAGTGCACCAGTCTTGAATCCATGCGTCGGTGGAAACAATGCCGGCATGTTGCATGTATTAGCTCTGAACATAGCGAGTGATTGCCTTGTAGCTGTCGAACTGAGCGTAGAATGTGATTATCGCTCACTTGAAAGGGTCAAGCCCTTTCGAGTCGTCCGGTTTTTACGCCAGACGACTCGGTTCACCATCTTTCGGGAAGGGACCGTCTCGGTCGCAAGCTGCTCCGGTCCCCAAACAACCTGCGACAAATGATAGGAAATGCCGACATCAATACGTGTTCAGTTTGGTTTATCGCTCATAGGTCTTTTTGACCATCGATCCCTGATTATAACTCTCAATTAAACAGTCAGGAGAGTAAGGCATGCCCATCGATATCTCATCGACAGGCGATACCGCAAGAACGGCCAACGACACATCAGGTGATCGATTATTGCTACGACTTTTGCTTAATCGTTTCCACTCCTTAGAGAAAGAAACCCCCGGGGACCGTCTCGGTCGCAAGCTGCTCCGGTCCCTAAACAACCTGCGACAAATGATAGGAAATGCCGACATCAATATGTGTTCAGTTTGGTTTATCGCTCATTGGTCTGTTTGACCATCGATCCCTGATTAAACTCTCAGTAATCCAGTCGGGAGAGTAAGGCATGCCCATCGATATCTCATCGACAGGCGATACCGCTTGAACGGCCAACGACACATCAGAGGATCGTATCTTGCTACAACTTTTGCTTAATCGTTTCTTCTCCTTGGAGAAAGAAACCCCCGGGGACCGTCTCGGTCGCAAGCTGCTCCGGTCCCTAAACAACCTGCGACAAATGATAGGAAATGCCGACATCAATATGTGTTCAGTTTGGTTTATCGCTCATAGGTCTGTTTGACCATCGATCCCTGATTAAACTCTCAGTAATCCAGTCGGGAGAGTAAGGCATGCCCATCGATATCTCATCGACAGGCGATACCGCATGAACGGCCAACGACACATCAGAGGATCGTATCTTGCTACAACTCTTGCTTAATAGTTTCCACTCCTTGGAGAAAGAAACCCCCGGGGACCGTCTCGGCCGCAAGTTGCTCCGGTCCCTAAACAACCTGCGGCATCAAATGATAGGAAAAGCCGACATCAATACGTGTTCAGTTTGGTTTATCGCTCATAGGTCTGTTTGACCATCGATCCTAGAATTCAACTTTCGAGTAAGGCATGCCCGTCGATATCTCATCGATAGGCGATACCGGTAGAACGGCCAACGACACACATCTAGGATCGCATTTACTCTTCCTTGGATGGATAACCAATACCCTAGGACCGTTTCATCGCGAGCTGCTCCGGTCCTCAAACAACTCGCGAACCACCGATAGGATGATATTAGGAATGGCCGACTTTCATCCTTTAACTCTCAGTTCTGCTTACCAAAACATAGGTACTTGGACCTTAAAGACCACTATATGTTCCCCGATCGGGGGCAATCGGAACGTCTATCCATCATCAACATCGTTTCACTCATTCCGAACCACCAAATTGGACAGACAGTACCATATTCACCAACCGATTGCTTCAACTTCGCAAACTGTATGGTAAGTTCTACTAATTTCACATCTTACCATCGACTAATAGTGCATAAATCCACTTGGAAATCACTTTTCCTTGGTCCTCGGACCTTCTACGACAACGTCCAACAAATATCCGAAGTCGTTTCCCAACTTAGACCAAGCATTTCGTATCTTTACTTCTAATCGATTTTTTCTCTCATAATTGACGATCAAAATCTAAAAACCACATTTTGAGCCAGAAGCAGTCGTCCGATCGTCCTGGGGGTAGTCTCAATCGATTTAGAAGGGCCCAATTCATAAAGATACGTACTCAGTCAAATTCATGCTTCTGGCTCACCTACCCCCTATATAGAAAACGAAAGCGTACAGGCGTGGAAAACGTGCCATTTTTCTCCATCACGGACTTTTTTTTTCTCGTTGCACCGACTCTAGTAAAAAAGTGAAATTTTTTACTAGTTACCAACTTTTGCAAATTATCATCGGATATCACTTTTCATGGTCTATAGTAAGTTCTTATCACGTTTTAGTAGTTTTTGAAAAAAAAATTTTTTTGAACTTTTCAAAATTTTTCAAAACAAAGTTTTTGTAGGCGGTTTTGTGTATGGAGGGTTACTAGTCTCGGGGTCACTGTTTGACCAAAAAACCACTATATATCATTCGAAAGGTAATTTCAAGGGCTACAAAAAATTGTTCTACGGCACCCCCCTCCGACGTCTAGTATTCGAGTTATTGGCCAAAAACCATCACTTGAGCGATTTTTCGTTCAGGGTACCCGACTCTAGTAAAAAAGTGAAATTTTTCTCGATTGACCAAGTGTTGCAAATGACCATCGGATTTCACTTTTTATGGTCTATAGTGAGTTCTGATCACGATTTGGTACTTTTTGAAAAAATTTTTTTGACGCACTTTTCAAAATTTTGCAAAACCAAAACTTTTTAGGCGGTTTTGTGTATGGAGGGTTACTAGTCTCGGGGTCACTGTTTGACCAAAAAACCACTATATATCATTCGAAAGGTAATTTCAAGGGCTACAAAAAATTGTTCTACGACACCCCCCTCCGACGTCTAGTATTCGAGTTATTGGCCAAAAACCGCAACTATAGCGGTTTTTCGTACAGGGTACCCGACTCTAGTAAAATGATGCGATTTTTACTAGTCTAGGAACTTTTTGGTCAAAAAATCAAGTATATGTCATTCGATAGATAATTTCAAGGGCTACCAAAAATTGTTCCACGACACCCCCCTGCGACGTCTAGTATTCGAGTTATTAGCCAAAAACCGCAACTTAAGCGGTTTTTCGTCCAGGGTACCCGACTCTAGTAAAATGATGCGATTTTTACTAGTCTAGGGAACTTTTTGGCCAAAAATCAAGTATATGTCATTCGATAGATAATTTCAAGGGCTACCAAAAATTGTTCCACGACACCCCCCTCCGACGTCTAGTATTAGAGTTATTAGCCAAAAACCGCAACTATAGCGGTTTTTCGTCCAGGGTACCCGACTCTAGTAAAATGATGCGATTTTTACTAGTCTAGGGAACTTTTTGGCCAAAAATCAAGTATATGTCATTCGATAGATAATTTCAAGGGCTACCAAAAATTGTTCCACGACACCCCCCTGCGACGTCTAGTATTCGAGTTATTAGCCAAAAACCGCAATTATAGCGGTTTTTCGTCCAGGGTACCCGACTCTAGTAAAATGATGCGATTTTTACTAGTCTAGGGAACTTTTTGGCCAAAAATCAAGTATATGTCATTCGATAGATAATTTCAAGGGCTACCAAAAATTGTTCCATGACACCCCCCTGCGACGTCTAGTATTCGAGTTATGGGCCAAAAACCATTCATACTTGAGCATTTTGCTCATTTTGCCTGTACGGGTACCGGGGACTAGTAAAATCAGGCCAATTTTACTAGAGTAGGGGTCCTTTTTGGTCAAAAAAACAACTTTTGCTCGTTCGATAGGGAATCGATAGGGCAACAAAAAATCGTTCTACGACCCCCCCTTCCGATGTCTAGTATTCGAGTTATGGGCCAAAAACAGTTTATAGCTAATTTTTCACTCGATTTTTCACCAAGTATCGCACATTACTCCGGTTCTATACATTGGATCGTCAATCTTTAAGATTTTATGGGTAGTTCCAACTGTTTGCTACATTTCATCCATACATCACCAACCGATTCAATGTCTGTGCTAGAAGTTATTAGAGGAATAAAAAAATTTACCCTTGGCTTTGGACCGTACAATTTTACCCATTTTTGGCCCATATTTGCCCCATAGCTCCGCCGGTATCCAAGATATGGCCACACTTTCTTCTGGCCATGGGTAGATGGCACTTGTGGCTAGATTTCTTCCATGCACCACTAATCGCTACCATGTCTGTGGCCGGAGCTATTCACGAAAGCGCCTCGCGCACTTGGTCGGATTTTTGGTCCAACTTGCACCATTTTTGGCCCATATTTGCCCCATAGCTCCGCCGGTATCCAAGATATGGCCACACTTTCTTCTGGCCATGGGTAGATGGCACTTGTGGCTAGATTTCTTCCATGCACCACTAATCGCTGCCATGTCTCTGGCCGGAGCTATTCGACGAACAACCATCGCATTTACCTAGGTACTTTTACGGATTTTTGGTCCAACTTGCACCATTTTTGGCCCATATTTGCCCCATAGCTCCGCCGGTATCCAAGATATGGCCACACTTTCTTCTGGCCATGGGTAGATGGCACTTGTGGCTAGATTTCTTCCATGCACCACTAATCGCTGCCATGTCTCTGGCCGGAGCTATTCGACGAACAACCATCGCATTTACCTAGGTACTTTTTCGGATTTTTGGTCCAACTTGCACCATTTTTGGCCCATATTTGCCCCATAGCTCCGCCGGTATCCAAGATATGGCCACACTTTCTTCTGGCCATGGGTAGATGGCACTTGTGGCTAGATTTCTTCCATGCACTACTAATCGCTACCATGTCTCTGGCCGGAGCTATTCACGAAAGCGCCTCGCGCACTTGGTCGGATTTTTGGTCCAACTTGCACCATTTTTGGCCCATATTTGCCCCATAGCTCCGCCGGTATCCAAGATATGGCCACACTTTCTTCTGGCCATGGGTAGATGGCACTTGTGGCTAGATTTCTTCCATGCACCACTAATCGCTGCCATGTCTCTGGCCGGAGCTATTCGACGAACAACCATCGCATTTACCTAGGTACTTTTTCGGATTTTTGGTCCAACTTGCACCATTTTTGGCCCATATTTGCCCCATAGCTCCGCCGGTATCCAAGATATGGCCACACTTTCTTCTGGCCATGGGTAGATGGCACTTGTGGCTAGATTTCTTCCATGCACCACTAATCGCTACCATGTCTGTGGCCGGAGCTATTCACGAAAGCGCCTCGCGCACTTGGTCGGATTTTTGGTCCACCTGGCACCATTGTTGGCCCGTATTTGCCCCATAGCTCCGCCGGTATCCAAGATATGGCCACACTTTCTTCTGGCCATGGGTAGATGGCACTTGTGGCTAGATTTCTTCCATGCACTACTAATCGCTACCATGTCTCTGGCCGGAGCTATTCACGAAAGCGCCTCGCGCACTTGGTCGGATTTTTGGTCCAACTTGCACCATTTTTGGCCCATATTTGCCCCATAGCTCCGCCGGTATCCAAGATATGGCCACACTTTCTTCTGGCCATGGGTAGATGGCACTTGTGGCTAGATTTCTTCCATGCACCACTAATCGCTACCATGTCTGTGGCCGGAGCTATTCACGAAAGCGCCTCGCGCACTTGGTCGGATTTTTGGTCCAACTTGCACCATTTTTGGCCCATATTTGCCCCATAGCTCCGCCGGTATCCAAGATATGGCCACACTTTCTTCTGGCCATGGGTAGATGGCACTTGTGGCTAGATTTCTTCCATGCACCACTAATCGCTACCATGTCTGTGGCCGGAGCTATTCGACGAACAACCATCACATTTACCTAGGTACTTTTTCGGATTTTTGGTCCAACTTGCACCATTTTTGGCCCATATTTGCCCCATAGCTCCGCCGGTATCCAAGATATGGCCACACTTTCTTCTGGCCATGGGTAGATGGCACTTGTGGCTAGATTTCTTCCATGCACCACTAATCGCTACCATGTCTGTGGCCGGAGCTATTCGACGAACAACCATCGCATTCACCTTCTCGTTGCACTTCTTCGGGAATTTGGTGCAACCAAGTTTTCACTATAACTTGGTCATTTTCCGTCCATCGGACATGCGGTTTTGGGTGTCGATACTTGACACCGCACGCTACAATATGTTCCTCCACGACCATGTGGTCCGATGCTTCCAACAGGAGCTATTCGAGGAGTACCGATTTTTCACCATTAAAAATGCTCAATTTTGCACCAACTTTTGCCTATAACTCAGGCTGTATCGATCGGATCTTCAATCTTGAAAAAGTTTTGGATAGGTGGCATCAAATGCTACATTTCGTTCTTCCACGTCAACTTTGTCCGATGTCTAACAAAAAAGTTATTCGCGAACCAAGTCCAGAACCCATGCAATGGCTGCCCTCATTGCATACATCACGGCGGTTAACTCTCGTTACTCTATACCGTGGACTTGGTACTTTTTCAGGCATTCGTTGCTACTTCTTGGTTCATGATATTCGTTTACGGTCTTCACTAGGGCATTTGGTGCTTCTTATCGGTTCATGATATTCGTTTACGGTCTTCACTAGGGCATTTGGTGCCTCTTATCGGTTCATGATATTCGTTTACGGTCTTCACTAGGGCATTTGGTGCTCCTTATCGGTTCATGATATTCGTTTACGGTCTTCACTAGGGCATTTGGTGCTCCTTCTCGGTTCATGATATTCGTTTACGGTCTTCACTAGGGCATTTGGTGCTCCTTCTCGGTTCATGATATTCGTTTACGGTCTTCACTAGGGCATTTGGTACTGGGCTTCCCACTTTCTACTGATCGATCCATACTCACTTGCGTGCACCTAGCCTAGGAAGGTTTCCTTGGGCTTCCCATCTTTCTACTGATCGATCCATACTCACTTGCGTGCACCTAGCCTAGGAAGGTTTCCTATGGCTTCCCATCTTTCTACTGATCGATCCATACTCACTTGCGTGCACCTAGCCTAGGAAGGTTTCCTATGGCTTCCCATCTTTCTACTGATCGATCCATACTCACTTGCGTGCACCTAGCCTAGGAAGGTTTCCTTGGGCTTCCCATCTTTCTACTGATCGATCCATACTCACTTGCGTGCACCTAGCCTAGGAAGGTTTCCTATGGCTTCCCATCTTTCTACTGATCGATCCATACTCACTTGCGTGCACCTAGCCTAGGAAGGTTTCCTATGGCTTCCCATCTTTCTACTGATCGATCCATACTCACTTGCGTGCACCTAGCCTAGGAAGGTTTCCTATGGCTTCCCATCTTTCTACTGATCGATCCATACTCACTTGCGTGCACCTAGCCTAGGAAGGTTTCCTTGGGCTTCCCATCTTTCTACTGATCGATCCATACTCACTTGCGTGCACCTAGCCTAGGAAGGTTTCCTTGGGCTTCCCATCTTTCTACTGATCGATCCATACTCACTTGCGTGCACCTAGCCTAGGAAGGTTTCCTATGGCTTCCCATCTTTCTACTGATCGATCCATACTCACTTGCGTGCACCTAGCCTAGGAAGGTTTCCTATGGCTTCCCATCTTTCTACTGATCGATCCATACTCACTTGCGTGCACCTAGCCTAGGAAGGTTTCCTATGGCTTCCCATCTTTCTACTGATCGATCCATACTCACTTGCGTGCACCTAGCCTAGGAAGGTTTCCTATGGCTTCCCATCTTTCTACTGATCGATCCATACTCACTTGCGTGCACCTAGCCTAGGAAGGTTTCCTTGGGCTTCCCATCTTTCTACTGATCGATCCATACTCACTTGCGTGCACCTAGCCTAGGAAGGTTTCCTTGGGCTTCCCATCTTTCTACTGATCGATCCATACTCACTTGCGTGCACCTAGCCTAGGAAGGTTTCCTATGGCTTCCCATCTTTCTACTGATCGATCCATACTCACTTGCGTGCACCTAGCCTAGGAAGGTTTCCTATGGCTTCCCATCTTTCTACTGATCGATCCATACTCACTTGCGTGCACCTAGCCTAGGAAGGTTTCCTATGGCTTCCCATCTTTCTACTGATCGATCCATACTCACTTGCGTGCACCTAGCCTAGGAAGGTTTCCTATGGCTTCCCATCTTTCTACTGATCGATCCATACTCACTTGCGTGCACCTAGCCTAGGAAGGTTTCCTTGGGCTTCCCATCTTTCTACTGATCGATCCATACTCACTTGCGTGCACCTAGCCTAGGAAGGTTTCCTTGGGCTTCCCATCTTTCTACTGATCGATCCATACTCACTTGCGTGCACCTAGCCTAGGAAGGTTTCCTATGGCTTCCCATCTTTCTACTGATCGATCCATACTCACTTGCGTGCACCTAGCCTAGGAAGGTTTCCTATGGCTTCCCATCTTTCTACTGATCGATCCATACTCACTTGCGTGCACCTAGCCTAGGAAGGTTTCCTATGGCTTCCCATCTTTCTACTGATCGATCCATACTCACTTGCGTGCACCTAGCCTAGGAAGGTTTCCCTTTGGTACCGACTTCCATCTACGCACTCGATATAACCTAGGTACTTGGTACCGATGATGGTTAACACTCAAGCATTTCTTGCATCCTGCGTGCAAGGTACCAATTTTCACTTCTTAGGTACGTTTATGGGCCCGCATTTATCCAATATCGCTCCGATGGCCTTTCGCATTATTTCATCCGATAGCCCTTGCCAAAAGCTACCAAAAGTTCCTCCACGGCCATGTGCTCCGACGCTTAGTTTAGGAAATATTCGAAAAAATTCATCTTAGGAAAAATTTTCTTATTGGAAAATCACCTTAAATCGATGGCCATTTTTTGGGCAAAAACTTTAACGTCTTCCCGACTTTGCGGGAATTGCGAATTTTAGGCACCCAGAGAAAATCTTTTACTTTAAGGGGGCGGCCGCGAAGTTGCCCAAAGTCTCGGACACAAAAATTCTCAAGTTCCCCACTCTAGTAAAGCGCCCTATGAGTATCTCCTGGCCCGCGAGCTCTGCGAGCGGGCCAGCTTCGGCGATTTTTGCCTTTTCGCCTAGGCGGTTCTTCTACGAAATTGGTCCACAGCTTTTGCTCAGAAAGCTAGCATTTGTTGCAACAGTTAGGTACTTGGTACCACATTTTGGTATCCATTTGGGCATTTGTGGCAACTACTCGGTACTTTGGCCCACATTTCGCTCTACTCGGGCTTCTATGGTGGTACTTGTCGGTACTTCTGGCCAACTTAGGCCAATTGGGTGCAACTTGTGGGTACTCTGTGGGTACTTTAGGGCATATTGTGTCTTTCGGGTGAACCTTCGCGATACTTCATGGGTACTGATGGCCAACTTAGGAACATTCAGTGCAACCTTTGGGCCTAAGGAAATTTGTCCAACTCTTTGGACTTAGAAAATTTTCTGGACTTAGAAAATTTTCTGGACTTGTAAAAATTTTCAAATGTTCAATTTGGCCCACATTTCGCTCTACTCGGGCCTCTATGGTGCTACTTGGCGGTACTTTTGGCCAACTTAGGCCAATTGGGTGCTCTTTGTGGGTACTCTATCGGTACTTTTGGCCAACTTAGGCCAATGGGGTGCTATATGTGGGTGCTCTATCGGTACTTTTGGCCATGTTAGGCCCATTCGGTGCTATATGTGGGTGCTCTATCGGTACTTTTGGCCATGTTAGGCCCACTCGGTGCTATTTGTGGGTACTCTATCGGTACTTTTGGCCAACTTAGGCCCATGGGGTGCTATTTGTGGGTACTCTATCGGTACTTTTGGCCATGTTAGGCCCACTCGGTGCTATTTGTGGGTACTCTATCGGTACTTTTGGCCATGTTAGGCCCACTCGGTGCTATTTGTGGGTGCTCTATCGGTACTTTTGGCCAACTTAGGCCAACTGGGTGCTATTTGTGGGTACTCTATCGGTACTTTTGGCCAACTTAGGCCAACTCAGTGCTTCTTGTGGGTACTCTATCGGTACTTTTGGCCAACTTAGGCCAATTCGGTGCTATTTGTGGGTACTCTATCGGTACTTTTGGCCAACTTAGGCCAACTCAGTGCTATTTGTGGGTACTCTATCGGTACTTTTGGCCAACTTAGGCCAACGCGGTGCTATTTGTGGGTACCCTATCGGTACTTTGGGACATATTATGTCCTTCGGGTGAACCTTCTCGATACCTCATGGGTACTTGTGGCCAACTTAGGAAAATTCAGTGCAACCTATGGGCCTTTGGAAATTGTTTCAACACTTTGGACTTAGAAAATTTTCTGGACTTAGAAAATTTTTTGGACTTAGAAAAATTTTCAACTTCTGTATCTTCTTCATCATGTTCCATTTTGTGGGACTTAGAAAATTTTCTGGACTTAGAAAATTTTTTGGACTTAGGAAATTTTTCAACACTTGTAAAATTTTTGTTCCTTCTTTGAAGAAGAATACTTTCCACTATTAGCTTCTTTCTCTTTTTCTTCTTAGTTGTCTTCTTATTTTCGGTCCGAGAGCGCCGACACTTGTAAAATTATCTAAGTCCGAAGACTTTTGGAATGAACCAAAAGTCAACGAACACAATACATCAACCCTATCAACATCAAGTGGCAACCCGAAGGAAGCGCAGCGGCCAGCCCATGTACAACGCGAAGTTGTAGCATGCAACCAACCAACCGCTAACCTCCAACGGCACTCAATGTATTCGTTACACATGGGCGCACCTGCACCACACTGTCGTGACCATCCAACGAGCCGTCGGTTCGGTCGTGTGTTACAAGCACCCCATCACATAGGCATAGAGTCACCACACAGTGTTCTTCAACACTCTCGTCACATGGTGCAAGTCACGGTACGCACCACCAATGTGCACTGGTTGGCCAATTCCAGCACACACGGGGCGCGCACGCGCAAGCACTAACCACCAAGCATGGGTCGCCTGAGAGGATCGATGCGAACGCATCTCTACAACTTGAAGCTCCCAGCCTGTAGTCCCGTCGTTTGCGGGCGGTCGTAGGTGTCGAAACTAGTGATATCCACAGTCGGCAAGCTCGTCCACCGGTGTTCCCAACATGTATGGTACTAACACGTGCAGCGCGAACCCGCCCTTTGCGGCCTAGTAGTAAGCGGGGATGAGACGCCAGTGTGCCAATGGACAGCACGGACGGTTCTCGGAGGGTTGTTAGGCCCGCTAGCTTACGACCACCTAATGGGTATAAGAAGCGCTATCAGCTCGGATTGGATACGACCTTAGAGGCGTTCAGGCATAATCCAGCGGACGTAGCGTCATACCATAGTCCGTTCGAACTAGTATTGAGCCAGTGGTCCGTACCTGTGGTTCCTCTCGTACTGCACAGGAATTCCGTTAAGATAGCGACAAACAATGCACACCAGTAGGGTAAAACTAACCTGTCTCACGACGGTCTAAACCCAGCTCACGTTCCCTTGAAAGGGTGAACAATCCTACGCTTGGTAAATTTTGCTTTACAATGATAGGAAGAGCCGACATCGAAGGATCAAAAAGCCACGTCGCTATGAACGCTTGGCGGCCACAAGCCAGTTATCCCTGTGTGGTGCGTAGCTGTCAAGCCAGCAGTTTAGACGTGCTTTGTGTCGCTCCGTATTTTTTGCAAAAATATTGTGCAAAAGTGCTTATAAATAGCGGAACAATAGTCGAAAAGGGCGAATTGAGTGTCATTCTTAGCGAATATTGAAAAAGGAAATCGTTTTACTTCAATTTACTGCGCTAAAACTCAGTTTAAAGTGTCCCCATACACTTTGTATGGGGAACTTCAGTGGCGAATAAATATCGAAATACCGGGTTAGAACATTGGAAAAGTGGTAAAACACATGCTAGGGAGCATAAACTATCGTTTTCCGGCGACGTAAAGTGCTTTTAAAAAGAGATAAACAGTAAAAACTCGACGTGAAAGTGCGTGCAACAGCGTGGTACGGTGGCGTCAGGTGTGTCGTCGCGTGTGTTTGTGTCATCAACAACACCACGAAGCGTTTTCGAGCAGTGAGGACAACAACCCAACGTAAAAGCTCCCTTTTTATGACGACAGCGCCACCCGTGGCGGGTTCCGCAACTTCCAGCGAAGACAGCAACCTCCTTCTCTTCGACGTCTGCAGCGCCACCAGTGACCGGTAGCGGTAGCGCTTAGCCGGGACACCAGCGTTACGAAGCGTTACGGTGCTATAAAACTCGATGCGAATTGCATACCTTTCCGGCGCTTAGCGGTCAGAGAGTGAGAACGCGCAGCCGGAGACCGGGAACGCTTAGCAGGAGACCGGGAACGGTTCTTTGGCTCCGAATCCTTCCCCGGGAACGCCAAAACGAGAGACTTCAACGCGTCAGCAGGCGACGAACCCGTTTTTTGGTGTTTTCTTGAATCTCTTGCGGAATTTATTAAAAATTCTTATTCTTGCGGTTTTCTCTTGCGAAATTGTTTTTAATAAAGAAAAAAGTGGGAGTTTTTTATTCTTGCGATCCGCGGACGGGAAATCTGCCAAAGGGGCTCTAGCGACGGACGGTCGTTACCTTGGCAGATGTTGAAGGGAATATTCCCTTGTTCCGTCTGAACGATTCGTGCAGGCGGTTTTTTGTGAAAGGAGCGGAGAATGGAGGGGCGGGTGCTTCGTTCCGGGGTGCGGTCGTCGTCCACGCCTCGGAAGCGGTCCGATACCCCTTCCCCTTTGCCGGAGACACCACGGCCGGCCGGACCAACGGTGGCGGTTCCGTCCGAGGCTGATAATTCCGAGGAGGAGGACGATGCGGAATTTTCCGACGCCTCTCTTCTCGAGCAGACGGTGGTGCCGCCAGTGGTAGCGGCAGGGGAGATGTCTTCAACCGTGGCTCCCCACGACGATGGCGAAGCGTCGGTGCTGGCTTTCCAGCACAAGATGCTGGAGAACTTCGCCAAACAGATCGAGTCGCTGACGGAAGAGCTGCGACTTAGCCGGGAACGTGAAGTGGCCCTGAAGTGTACGCTGGAAGCGCTTCAAGAGGGCATGCGTTCCTTGACGGCGCTTCATTCCTCGGCACAGCCTGTTGGTCAGGGCAGTGCCAGGACAAAACGCAGCCGGCAGCAGCGCAACCGTGCGAAGAAAGCTTCGCAACTGCAGCAGCAGCAGCAGCAGCAGCAGCAGCAGCAGCAGCGGCAGCAGCAGCAGCAGCGGCAGCAGCAACAACAACAGCGGCAGCAGCAGCAGCAGCAGCAGCAGCAGCAGCGCAGCCAGCCACAGCCGCAGCGACGGACGGTCGCAGTGTCGGCTAATGGCCAGCAGCAGCAGCAGCAGCAGCAACCGCAACGTCAGCAGCAGCGGCAACAGCAGCAGATGTCCTGGGCTACGGTCGTGAGCGGTCGGAAGAGCCGATCGCAACGTTCGACTCAGCAGCAGCAGCAACCGCAGCAGGTGGGCCAGCCGTACCGGCCACCTCAGATGCGCCAGCAGCAGCAGCAGAGTCAGCAGCAACAACATCAGCAGCATCGTGCCCAGTCTAAGGGGCGTCCTCCGCGTCCTGACCGCATTGCGGTGGTCCCAGGTTCGGACAAAACCTGGACAGAGATGTACGTGAAGCTGCGTACATCTCAGGAGCTGCAGGACGTCAGGGCAGACATCGGCATGGGGCGCCGGACCGTGCAAGGTCATCTGCTTGTACCGTTGCGGAAGAACGTCGATAGCGCGGAGCTGGCTCGCCGGATCCAGCTAGCGCTAGGTGAGGATGGCGAGGCACGAGTGGTGACGGAGATGGGTGAGCTTCTCATCACCAACGTCGACTCTCTGGCCAAAGAGAGTGACGTGAAGCTTGCCATTGAGGAGAAGCTGGGGTCAGCGGCTGGCATCACTCACGTCGAGCTTTGGGAGCTCCGTGATGGCACAAAGCGAGCGCGTGTTCGACTCCCACTGGCCAAGGCACGGAGTCTCATTGGTCAGAAGTTGACACTCTGCCAATGTGTCAGCGGCATCCGCGAAGTGCCGAAGAAGCCGCTCGACCGTCAGCGCTGCTTCCGTTGCCTGCTGATGGGGCACCTGGCGCGGGACTGCCGTTCTTCAACTGACCGGACGGGTCAGTGTTTGCAGTGTGGCGAGGTAGGCCACCGCGTTAGTCAGTGCACGTCGGCAGCTAAGTGCATTGTCTGCCAGGGGCCCCATCGAGTGGGCCACTCATCGTGCCGACAAGGTCAACAGTGTCGGGTGTAGTGAGGGTGATGCAGGTCAACCTGGGTGGTGGACGCACTGCTCAGGATCTGGCCCTGCAAACAGCCCGCACGAAGCGGGTCGACGTGCTGCTGCTGTCAGAGGTGTATCGACCTCCAGAGGGCAGCGGTAACTGGACGGTGGATTCGTCGGGGAGAGCAGCTGTGGTGGCAACCGGCCACCTTCCAATCCAGCGGGTTTGGCGCTGTGCCATGCCCGGGTTGGCTGCTGCGCAGATTGGAGGGGTGGTCTTCATCAGCTGTTACGCCCCTCCACGTCTCAACGCCGGCGAGTTCGAGCAACTTCTGGAGGCGGTGGAGTTGGAGGCCCAACCCCACCCTCGCATCGTCCTGGCAGGCGATTTCAACGCCTGGAATGAGGAGTGGGGTAGCCAACGTACCACCCGGCGCGGCGAAGAGCTGCTGGACACAATCCGGCAGCTTGGGCTTGTGATCCTGAACCAAGGATCGGTCCCGACGTTCGTGGGCAACGGAGTCGCCACTCCCAGTGTCGTGGATGTGTCTTTCGCGAGCGCATCCATTGCTCGTCCAGACACTTGGGAGGTGGCAGCGAACACCACTTCGTGCCACTATACGGCGTCGGACCACCGGTACATTTTCTTCACCGTGGGGTCTCCAACTCTCGACCAGCAGCGACGACAACAGCAGCAGCACCAGCAGCAGCAGCACCAGCAGCAGCAGCACCTGCAGCAGCAGCATCGTCACCTGAACGGGAGACAGCAGCGACAACAGCAGCAGCATCGTCAGCGGGGACAGGGGTCCTCTTCGTCATCCACCACGTTTCGGCACGCTGGCCGGAGATGGAAGACGACGCAGTTTTCGGTGGAGGCATTCGCAGCCGCACTCCAGACGGCCGGTTTTCCGGAACGAGCCGTCAGCCAGGAGGGGATGGTCGACGCCATGCTAGATGCATGCGACGACACGATGGAGCGCGTCACCATGTCGCATCGTGACCCCCATCGAGACCTCTACTGGTGGACTCCGGAGATCTTGCGTCTTCGGGAGGAGTGTGCGGCCGTGCACGAGCGGATGCTTCATACCACCGACCTGCAGGAGCGCAGCATCGTGGCTGCACATCATCGGTCGGCGAGGAGAGCCGTCGAGAAGGCTGTCCGGGCCAGCAAGCGAGCGCAGCTCGATGAGCTGATTCAACAGGCGGAAACCAACGAGTTTGGGGCCGGTTATCGGGTGGTCATGTCTCGTCTTCGTGGCTGCTTCGTGCCACCTGAGACTGAGCGTGTCGTGTTGGAGCGGATAGCCAACGATCTGTTCCCGACACATCCGCCTGTTGACTGGCCGGACGCTGAATCATCGAGCGTCGACACCGAGGAGCGGAGTTCTTCGTTGACCCCTGTCACCGTGGGCGAGCTGTTGTCCATCGTGGGATCGATGGCGAACCGGAAAGCGCCTGGACTGGACGGTATCCCCAACGCGGCGGTTAAGACGGCCATTAGGAAGTACCCGGAGGTTTTCGTCCGTTTGTACCAGGACTGCCTGGACCGGGGTGCGTTTCCAGCGCCCTGGAAGAGGCAACGACTGGTACTGCTGCCAAAGCCTGGCAAGCCTCCCGGGGAAAGCTCCTCCTACCGGCCGCTGTGCATGCTCGACGCACTCGGCAAGGTGTTGGAGCGCCTAATTCTTAACCGCCTCAACGAGTTCCTGGAGGAACCGGATGCGGAACGGCTGTCGGACGGGCAGTACGGTTTCCGGCGAGGCAGATCCACCATCAGTGCGATCCAGCGCGTTGTCGAAGCGGGCAGGACGGCCATGTCCTTTCGCCGCACCAACGCCCGAGACAAGCGCTGCCTGATGGTGGTGGCACTTGATATCCGCAACGCCTTTAACTCTGCGCCCTGGCAAGCCATCGCCAACGCGCTGAGGGACAAGGGGGTACCGTCATCGCTGCAGCAGATACTGAGGAGCTATTTCGAGGACCGGCGGCTGGTTATCGACACCAGCGAGGGCCCTGTCGAGCGTAACATCAGTGCGGGCGTTCCACAGGGTTCCATTTTGGGACCCACGCTTTGGAACGTGCTGTACGACGGGGTCCTGGGTGTCCAGTTGCCTGAGGGGGCCGAGGTTATTGGCTACGCTGATGACCTTGTCGTCTTGGTCCCCGCAACGACACCCCAAGCCGCTTCCTCGACTGCTGAACGAGCCATCGCGGTAATCATGGACTGGCTGGACCGGAACCGTCTCTCGTTGGCGCCAGAGAAGACGGAAATGACGCTCATCTCCACCCTGAAGCGTCATCCGGTCGTGAGCATCAACATCGGAGGTGTGGTCGTGCAATCCCAGCGCTCCATCCGTTATCTTGGAGTTTGGTTGCACGACCACCTGTCATGGTTGCCGCACGTTCAGCAGGCTGCAGCGAAGGCCATGAAGGTCGCGGAAGCCGTCACGCGCCTCATGCCGAACCACAGTGGACCGAAGTCGTCGCGTGCCCGACTGCTGGCGGCCGTAGCGGACTCCATCCTGCGCTACGGGGCCCCAGTATGGTCGGAGGGGCTGCAGCTGCGCCAATGCCGTAGATTGGTGCAGCGCGTGCAGAGGACAACGGCCATTCGTGTTTGTCGGGCTTTCCGGACGGTGAGGGGTGAGACGGCCGTGCTGCTGGCCGGTCTCATTCCAATATGCCTGCAGATAGAGGAGGACAGCAGGGTCCATCAACGGCTGAACGATCCAGCCAACGAGATCCCCAGGTCTGGCGTTCGTGAGCTGGAGCGTGACCAGACGTATGAGCAGTGGCAGCAGCGGTGGGACGCGGATGCTGCCAGCGAAGACGCCAGTCGGTACACTCGGTGGACGCATCGAGTGCTACCCGACGTGAGGGCATGGCAGTCACGGAAGCATGGAGACGTGACGTTCCAGTTGGCGCAGGTATTGTCTGGCCACGGATTTTTCCGTGACTACCTGTGCCGGATGGGCTTCACGTCGTCCCCGGACTGCCCCAGATGTCCTGGCGTTGCCGAGACGGCGGAACACGTCGTATTTTCCTGTCCGCGT
>NW_026045160.1:62500-77500 GCF_943734845.2 Anopheles funestus
TAGACGGGCTGCTCGCCATAGTGTTCTATTGTGGCACGCTCCACCCTGAAGTTTGGTTTGTTGTATATCAAGGAATTGATAGGCACTCAAGAATGTGTGCATCGGCCGGGTTTAATCGTCCGACGCGCAATATGCGTTCAACTTATCGGTGTTCATGTGTCCTGCAGTTCACATTGTGACGCGCATTTAGCTGCGGTCTTCATCGATCCATGAGCCGAGTGATCCCCTGCCTAGGGTTTTATAGTAAGGTTCCCAATGTAACACAATCCCGGTGGTACGTCCAAAGACTAACTTTCTGACTAAGTTGTCTTTATTACCCAATAGTCCCAGGCCTTGTGACTTGTGGCTCATGTCTACGCCCATGGCCACCATTCGCTAAGATAGTTTTGAAGTCACTTTGAAGGCCCAGGAACAACTCTCTTAGCACATCGGTTAACCTGGCGCCGCAGTCAACTCATGTGCTTGGATCGGATCGAGCTATTGAGTATTGGGCCTGCATACTCGCTCATCCGTATCCTTTGCGTACCGCCCCATGGCCCCGTCCTTAGAGTTAATGACTAGTAGGCTTAACTCTTTGTATGTCTGCACCACAGTTCCCGTTCGTTCCGTGCCGTGGCCGGATACGTATTGCACATCGGTATACCTGTCGCTACTCAGGCAACTCGTGTGCGTGGATTGGATCGAGCTCATGGGGTGTGTAGAGATTCCATGTTATAATTGCAAGTCCATATCCACTTTATAGGTTAAAGTCATAAGTTGTGATTGCACAACCATACTTCATAAGAGTTTAATAACTCTTCAACTAACTTTCGTTCTGGTGTCTTGGTATCAAATCGCGTAAGACACAAGATTCTACTGGCCAAATAGAATCTAGCACATTGGTTAACCTGGCGCCGCAGTCAACTCATGTGCTTGGATCGGATCGAGCTATTGAGTATTGGGCCTGCATACTCGCTCATCCGTATCCTTTGCGTACCGCCCCATGGCCCCGTCCTTAGAGTTAATGACTAGTAGGCTTAACTCTTTGTATGTCTGCACCACAGTTCCCGTTCGTTCCGTGCCGTGGCCGGATACGTATTGCACATCGGTATACCTGTCGCTACTCAGGCAACTCGTGTGCGTGGATTGGATCGAGCTCATGGGGTGTGTAGAGATTCCATGTTATAATTGCAAGTCCATATCCACTTTATAGGTTAAAGTCATAAGTTGTGATTGCACAACCATACTTCATAAGAGTTTAATAACTCTTCAACTAACTTTCGTTCTGGTGTCTTGGTATCAAATCGCTTAAGACAC
Source organism: Anopheles funestus (assembly GCF_943734845.2). Classification (NCBI taxonomy): domain Eukaryota; kingdom Metazoa; phylum Arthropoda; class Insecta; order Diptera; family Culicidae; genus Anopheles; species Anopheles funestus. Next base: position 63,797 of record NW_026045160.1, read on the forward strand.
AAGATTCTACTGGCCAAATAGAATCTAGCACATTGGTTAACCTGACGCCGCAGTCAACTCATGTGCTTGGATCGGATCGAGCTATTGAGTATTGGGCCTGCATACTCGCTCATCCGTATCCTTTGTGTACCGCCCCATGGCCCCGTCCTTAGAGTTAATGACTAATAGGCTTAACTCTTGTTTGTCTGCACCACAGTTCCCGTTCGTTCCGTGCCGTAGCCGGATACGTATTGCACACTAGTAGACACCGTAATCTGACGTATCTAACACACCACTATTGTAACTCGTCGTCGAAGGACCTTTCAAGTGCCTGATGGCCAGGGGAGCTCTTACACGGCACGGATACACAGTGATGCTCGCCCATCAAAGTGTACAACGATCGAGTTTGCTTAAGTGTCTGGGTACCTACACACCAGACACAATGCAATGGCCACGGATCCACACAAGGCACATCACATGCAGAAAGCTTCACCAGATTATGACACATACCACACTCTTGTAACTCGTCGTCGAAGGGGCGTTCAAAGTGCCTTACGGCTAGGGGAGATCTAGCACGGCACGGAGACACAGTGATGGTTGCCCATCAAAGTGTACAACGATCGAGTTTGCTTTCCGCGCAAGCGTTCTAAGTGTCTGGGTACCTACACACCAGACACAATGCAATGGCCACGGATCCACACAAGGCACATCACATGCAGAAAGCTTCACCAGATTCTGACACATACCACACTCTTGTAACTCGTCGTCGAAGGGGCGTTCAAAGTGCCTTACGGCTAGGGGGGATCTAGCACGGCACGGAGACACAGTGATGGTCACCCATCAAAGTGTACAACGATCGAGTTTGCTTTCCGCGCAAGCGTTCTAAGTGTCTGGGTATCTAAGCACCAGACACAATGCAATGGCCACGGATCCACACAAGGCACATCACATGCAGAAAGCTTCACCAGATTCTGACACATACCACACACATGCAACTCGTCGTCGAAGGGGCGTTCAAGTGCCTTACGGCTAGGGGAGATCTAGCTCGGCACGGGGACACAGTGATGGTCACCCATCAAAGTGTACAACGAACGAGTTGGCTTTCAACAAATTCTGACACATAGCAAGCGAGCGACCGAGCTACACCGAAGGCAGCCCATGGTTGGTCACTCGCGGACGATCATCAGTAATGATCCTTCCGCAGGTTCACCTACGGAAACCTTGTTACGACTTTTACTTCCTCTAAATCATCAAGTTCGGTCAACTTCAGCCATGCCAGCTGCAGCTCACGAAGGAACCGCGGAAGGTAAGCCTCCAGAAACCTCACTAAATAATCCATCGGTAGTAGCGACGGGCGGTGTGTACAAAGGGCAGGGACGTAATCAGCACTAGCTAATGACTAGTGCTTACTAGAAATTCCAGGTTCATGGGGACCGTTGCAGTCCCCAATCCCGACTAGATGGGCATTTTAGTGATTTCCCGTTCCTCTCGGAATGGGGGCGCCTATTGGCGAGAACACGCTGCGACCCACATTGTAGCACGCGTGCAGCCCAGAACATCTAAGGGCATCACGGACCTGTTATCGCTCATTCTCAGCTTGCTAAACACAAGTTGTCCCGCTAAGCAGGGCAAACGTAGCCGACGACCGCCCGTGAAGGCGCCGCCCGGCTGTAACGTCAGGTGCGCCCGGAGGCGCACTGCTGACAGCGTTCTAGTTAGCATGTTTGAGTCACGTTCGTTATCGGAATTAACCAGACAAATCATTCCACGAACTAAGAACGGCCATGCACCACTACCCTTAAATTTGAGAAAGAGCTATCAATCTGTCTTACCTCGATAAGTTTGGACCTGGTAAATTTTCCCGTGTTGAGTCAAATTAAGCCGCAAGCTCCACTTCTTGTGGTGCCCTTCCGTCAATTCCTTTAAGTTTCAACTTTGCAACCATACTTCCCCCGGAACCCGATTTTGGTTTCCCGGAAGCGACTGAGAGCACCGAATAGGGGTAGCGTCTCCCAATTGCTAATTGGCATCGTTTACGGTTAGAACTAGGGCGGTATCTAATCGCCTTCGATCCTCTAACTTTCGTTCTTGATTAAAGAAAGCATCCATGGCAAACGCTTTCGCTTCAGTTGGTCCTACGACGGTCTACGAATTTCACCTCTCGCGCCGTAATACCAATGCCCCCAACTACTTCTGTTAATCATTACCTCTAGGTTTCTGACAAACCAACGAAATCGTATAAACCGAGGTCATATTCCATTATTCCATGCAAGATTATTCTCGGCCAACGCCAACCCCACGGGGGGGCCGGACGCTTTGTCTTAGCCTGCTTTGAGCACTCTAATTTGTTCAAGGTAAATGTGAGTATCTTGAGCACCATGAGGAGCCCGTGCCGGAGTTAACCGGTAGCACGGTACTCGTTCACAGAGTAACGCCCAAGTACACCATTGTGAGTCGCAGCCGTGAGCGCGCGCACGAACGGCCCCGGCGTGTAACCGGGCGCCCGTGGCGGTCACGTGTCTGGACGGGCAATCAACTTCGAACGTTTTAACCGCAACAACTTTAATATACGCTAGTGGAGCTGGAATTACCGCGGCTGCTGGCACCAGACTTGCCCTCCACTTGATCCTTGTTGAAGGATTTATACTCAACTCATTCCAATTATGGACCATCGTTAGAGAGGTCCATATTGTTATTTCTCGTCACTACCTCCCCGTACTGGGATTGGGTAATTTACGCGCCTGCTGCCTTCCTTGGATGTGGTAGCCATTTCTCAGGCTCCCTCTCCGGAATCGAACCCTGATTCCCCGTTACCCGTCGCAACCATGGTAGTCCTCTACACTACCATCAATAGTTGATAGGGCAGACATTTGAAAGATCTGTCGTCAGTCGACAAGCGACCATACGATCTGCGTCCTTATCCAGACTTCAACTCAAGCCGCCCGGAGGCGATTGGTTTAACTAATAAGTGCACCAGTTCAGCTACCCGCGAGGGCAACAGTCCCGGCATGTTGCATGTATTAGCTCTGGATTTTCCACAGTTATCCAAGTAACTAGTGGTAGGATGATCTTGTGAATTATAGCTGTTATACTGAGCCTTATGCGGTTTCACATTCATTTATGTTTGTACTTAGACATGCATGGCTTAACCTTTGAGACAAGCGTATATTACTGGTAGGATCAACCAGAATTCGTTCCACTACAGACACACACTCGCTTAGTGGGAAATAAATTTCCACACAACTCTCTCTCTCTAGAACCATATGGAATGGCTCTTTGGTGTTGGGTAAGGCACCAATTTGTTGGGGTGTAACGGTCACCACCAACTTTAAGTTTGTTAGGGCACAACGGAAACCACTAACTAAACTTTAGGAAACTAAATTTCCTCACACATTATCTCTCACCATATTAGCACTAGGTGCTATCCACGATTGTACAACGTTTCAACTCTTGAATCGACCGTAGGGCCGCGGAATTGCTTCCGGGCCCCTATTCTCGCTATTAATTGTTCATCTCTTTCAATACATCGAGTTCGTTCCATTGGGTAGTTCGCATGGCGAACGTTTTGATGCAGCCCCCTGGGGGACCACGGCACTTTACACCGGGTATGGTGTATGCGCAACCTACAGATAACAATAAACCCCTTATGCGTGTGTAAACCGATGTTGGGCTGCTCAACATCTTTCATGGTTACATCACTTGCACCAGAACCCACGGTGCCGATTTGGTAATATGTTGTACATTTACTCTCAAGATGTACGCTTCGGCCCCTTATTCAGGGGCTCAAGCTATTACCAGCAAGAACAATCCTCATCCAGACTTGAACTCGAAACACCCGCAGGCGAACGGTTTAACTAATAAGTGCACCAGTCTTGAATCCATGCGTCGGTGGAAACAATGCCGGCGTGTTGCATGTATTAGCTCTGAACTTAGCGAGTGATTGCCTTGCAGCTGTCATACTGAGCGTAGAGCGTGATTATCGCTCACTTGAACCATGTTGAATGGCTCTTTGGTGTAGGGTAAGGCACCAATTTGTTGGGGCGTAACGGTCACCACCAACTTAAGACTTGCTTATAGGCATTTCAACGTTTTCAACTCTTAAATCGACCGTGTTTCATTATCATCTCTTCTTCTTATTAAATGCATCGAGTTCGTTCCATTGGGTAGTTCGCGTGGCGAACGGTTTGATGCAGCCCCCCGGGGGGGACCACGGCACTTTACACCGGGCATGGTGTATGCGCAACCTACAGATCACCAATATATTTGTGATCGATAATGCACACTTCTTACACGACTGACCAGTCGACAGCGCTGCCTTCCTATTATGCGTGTGTAAACCGATGTTGGGCTGCTCAACATCTTTCACGGTTACATCACTTGCACCCGAACCCATGGTGCCGATTTGGTAATATGTTGTACATGGTCTCAAGATGTACGCTTCGACCCCTTATTCAGGGGCTCAAGCTATTACCAGCAAGATCAATCCTCATCCAGACTTGAACTCGAAACACCCGGAGGCGAACGGTTTAACTAATAAGTGCACCAGTCTTGAATCCATGCGTCGGTGGAAACAATGCCGGCATGTTGCATGTATTAGCTCTGAACATAGCGAGTGATTGCCTTGTAGCTGTCGAACTGAGCGTAGAATGTGATTATCGCTCACTTGAAAGGGTCAAGCCCTTTCGAGTCGTCCGGTTTTTACGCCAGACGACTCGGTTCACCATCTTTCGGGAAGGGACCGTCTCGGTCGCAAGCTGCTCCGGTCCCCAAACAACCTGCGACAAATGATAGGAAATGCCGACATCAATACGTGTTCAGTTTGGTTTATCGCTCATAGGTCTTTTTGACCATCGATCCCTGATTATAACTCTCAATTAAACAGTCAGGAGAGTAAGGCATGCCCATCGATATCTCATCGACAGGCGATACCGCAAGAACGGCCAACGACACATCAGGTGATCGATTATTGCTACGACTTTTGCTTAATCGTTTCCACTCCTTAGAGAAAGAAACCCCCGGGGACCGTCTCGGTCGCAAGCTGCTCCGGTCCCTAAACAACCTGCGACAAATGATAGGAAATGCCGACATCAATATGTGTTCAGTTTGGTTTATCGCTCATTGGTCTGTTTGACCATCGATCCCTGATTAAACTCTCAGTAATCCAGTCGGGAGAGTAAGGCATGCCCATCGATATCTCATCGACAGGCGATACCGCTTGAACGGCCAACGACACATCAGAGGATCGTATCTTGCTACAACTTTTGCTTAATCGTTTCTTCTCCTTGGAGAAAGAAACCCCCGGGGACCGTCTCGGTCGCAAGCTGCTCCGGTCCCTAAACAACCTGCGACAAATGATAGGAAATGCCGACATCAATACGTGTTCAGTTTGGTTTATCGCTCATTGGTCTGTTTGACCATCGATCCCTGATTAAACTCTCAGTAATCCAGTCGGGAGAGTAAGGCATGCCCATCGATATCTCATCGACAGGCGATACCGCATGAACGGCCAACGACACATCAGAGGATCGTATCTTGCTACAACTCTTGCTTAATAGTTTCCACTCCTTGGAGAAAGAAACCCCCGGGGACCGTCTCGGCCGCAAGTTGCTCCGGTCCCTAAACAACCTGCGGCATCAAATGATAGGAAAAGCCGACATCAATACGTGTTCAGTTTGGTTTATCGCTCATAGGTCTGTTTGACCATCGATCCTAGAATTCAACTTTCGAGTAAGGCATGCCCGTCGATATCTCATCGATAGGCGATACCGGTAGAACGGCCAACGACACACATCTAGGATCGCATTTACTCTTCCTTGGATGGATAACCAATACCCTAGGACCGTTTCATCGCGAGCTGCTCCGGTCCTCAAACAACTCGCGAACCACCGATAGGATGATATTAGGAATGGCCGACTTTCATCCTTTAACTCTCAGTTCTGCTTACCAAAACATAGGTACTTGGACCTTAAAGACCACTATATGTTCCCCGATCGGGGGCAATCGGAACGTCTATCCATCATCAACATCGTTTCACTCATTCCGAACCACCAAATTGGACAGACAGTACCATATTCACCAACCGATTGCTTCAACTTCGCAAACTGTATGGTAAGTTCTACTAATTTCACATCTTACCATCGACTAATAGTGCATAAATCCACTTGGAAATCACTTTTCCTTGGTCCTCGGACCTTCTACGACAACGTCCAACAAATATCCGAAGTCGTTTCCCAACTTAGACCAAGCATTTCGTATCTTTACTTCTAATCGATTTTTTCTCTCATAATTGACGATCAAAATCTAAAAACCACATTTTGAGCCAGAAGCAGTCGTCCGATCGTCCTGGGGGTAGTCTCAATCGATTTAGAAGGGCCCAATTCATAAAGATACGTACTCAGTCAAATTCATGCTTCTGGCTCACCTACCCCCTATATAGAAAACGAAAGCGTACAGGCGTGGAAAACGTGCCATTTTTCTCCATCACGGACTTTTTTTTTCTCGTTGCACCGACTCTAGTAAAAAAGTGAAATTTTTTACTAGTTACCAACTTTTGCAAATTATCATCGGATATCACTTTTCATGGTCTATAGTAAGTTCTTATCACGTTTTAGTAGTTTTTGAAAAAAAAATTTTTTTGAACTTTTCAAAATTTTTCAAAACAAAGTTTTTGTAGGCGGTTTTGTGTATGGAGGGTTACTAGTCTCGGGGTCACTGTTTGACCAAAAAACCACTATATATCATTCGAAAGGTAATTTCAAGGGCTACAAAAAATTGTTCTACGGCACCCCCCTCCGACGTCTAGTATTCGAGTTATTGGCCAAAAACCATCACTTGAGCGATTTTTCGTTCAGGGTACCCGACTCTAGTAAAAAAGTGAAATTTTTCTCGATTGACCAAGTGTTGCAAATGACCATCGGATTTCACTTTTTATGGTCTATAGTGAGTTCTGATCACGATTTGGTACTTTTTGAAAAAATTTTTTTGACGCACTTTTCAAAATTTTGCAAAACCAAAACTTTTTAGGCGGTTTTGTGTATGGAGGGTTACTAGTCTCGGGGTCACTGTTTGACCAAAAAACCACTATATATCATTCGAAAGGTAATTTCAAGGGCTACAAAAAATTGTTCTACGACACCCCCCTCCGACGTCTAGTATTCGAGTTATTGGCCAAAAACCGCAACTATAGCGGTTTTTCGTACAGGGTACCCGACTCTAGTAAAATGATGCGATTTTTACTAGTCTAGGAACTTTTTGGTCAAAAAATCAAGTATATGTCATTCGATAGATAATTTCAAGGGCTACCAAAAATTGTTCCACGACACCCCCCTGCGACGTCTAGTATTCGAGTTATTAGCCAAAAACCGCAACTTAAGCGGTTTTTCGTCCAGGGTACCCGACTCTAGTAAAATGATGCGATTTTTACTAGTCTAGGGAACTTTTTGGCCAAAAATCAAGTATATGTCATTCGATAGATAATTTCAAGGGCTACCAAAAATTGTTCCACGACACCCCCCTCCGACGTCTAGTATTAGAGTTATTAGCCAAAAACCGCAACTATAGCGGTTTTTCGTCCAGGGTACCCGACTCTAGTAAAATGATGCGATTTTTACTAGTCTAGGGAACTTTTTGGCCAAAAATCAAGTATATGTCATTCGATAGATAATTTCAAGGGCTACCAAAAATTGTTCCACGACACCCCCCTGCGACGTCTAGTATTCGAGTTATTAGCCAAAAACCGCAATTATAGCGGTTTTTCGTCCAGGGTACCCGACTCTAGTAAAATGATGCGATTTTTACTAGTCTAGGGAACTTTTTGGCCAAAAATCAAGTATATGTCATTCGATAGATAATTTCAAGGGCTACCAAAAATTGTTCCATGACACCCCCCTGCGACGTCTAGTATTCGAGTTATGGGCCAAAAACCATTCATACTTGAGCATTTTGCTCATTTTGCCTGTACGGGTACCGGGGACTAGTAAAATCAGGCCAATTTTACTAGAGTAGGGGTCCTTTTTGGTCAAAAAAACAACTTTTGCTCGTTCGATAGGGAATCGATAGGGCAACAAAAAATCGTTCTACGACCCCCCCTTCCGATGTCTAGTATTCGAGTTATGGGCCAAAAACAGTTTATAGCTAATTTTTCACTCGATTTTTCACCAAGTATCGCACATTACTCCGGTTCTATACATTGGATCGTCAATCTTTAAGATTTTATGGGTAGTTCCAACTGTTTGCTACATTTCATCCATACATCACCAACCGATTCAATGTCTGTGCTAGAAGTTATTAGAGGAATAAAAAAATTTACCCTTGGCTTTGGACCGTACAATTTTACCCATTTTTGGCCCATATTTGCCCCATAGCTCCGCCGGTATCCAAGATATGGCCACACTTTCTTCTGGCCATGGGTAGATGGCACTTGTGGCTAGATTTCTTCCATGCACCACTAATCGCTACCATGTCTGTGGCCGGAGCTATTCACGAAAGCGCCTCGCGCACTTGGTCGGATTTTTGGTCCAACTTGCACCATTTTTGGCCCATATTTGCCCCATAGCTCCGCCGGTATCCAAGATATGGCCACACTTTCTTCTGGCCATGGGTAGATGGCACTTGTGGCTAGATTTCTTCCATGCACCACTAATCGCTGCCATGTCTCTGGCCGGAGCTATTCGACGAACAACCATCGCATTTACCTAGGTACTTTTTCGGATTTTTGGTCCAACTTGCACCATTTTTGGCCCATATTTGCCCCATAGCTCCGCCGGTATCCAAGATATGGCCACACTTTCTTCTGGCCATGGGTAGATGGCACTTGTGGCTAGATTTCTTCCATGCACCACTAATCGCTACCATGTCTGTGGCCGGAGCTATTCACGAAAGCGCCTCGCGCACTTGGTCGGATTTTTGGTCCACCTGGCACCATTGTTGGCCCGTATTTGCCCCATAGCTCCGCCGGTATCCAAGATATGGCCACACTTTCTTCTGGCCATGGGTAGATGGCACTTGTGGCTAGATTTCTTCCATGCACCACTAATCGCTGCCATGTCTCTGGCCGGAGCTATTCGACGAACAACCATCGCATTTACCTAGGTACTTTTACGGATTTTTGGTCCAACTTGCACCATTTTTGGCCCATATTTGCCCCATAGCTCCGCCGGTATCCAAGATATGGCCACACTTTCTTCTGGCCATGGGTAGATGGCACTTGTGGCTAGATTTCTTCCATGCACCACTAATCGCTGCCATGTCTCTGGCCGGAGCTATTCGACGAACAACCATCGCATTTACCTAGGTACTTTTTCGGATTTTTGGTCCAACTTGCACCATTTTTGGCCCATATTTGCCCCATAGCTCCGCCGGTATCCAAGATATGGCCACACTTTCTTCTGGCCATGGGTAGATGGCACTTGTGGCTAGATTTCTTCCATGCACTACTAATCGCTACCATGTCTCTGGCCGGAGCTATTCACGAAAGCGCCTCGCGCACTTGGTCGGATTTTTGGTCCAACTTGCACCATTTTTGGCCCATATTTGCCCCATAGCTCCGCCGGTATCCAAGATATGGCCACACTTTCTTCTGGCCATGGGTAGATGGCACTTGTGGCTAGATTTCTTCCATGCACCACTAATCGCTGCCATGTCTCTGGCCGGAGCTATTCGACGAACAACCATCGCATTTACCTAGGTACTTTTTCGGATTTTTGGTCCAACTTGCACCATTTTTGGCCCATATTTGCCCCATAGCTCCGCCGGTATCCAAGATATGGCCACACTTTCTTCTGGCCATGGGTAGATGGCACTTGTGGCTAGATTTCTTCCATGCACCACTAATCGCTACCATGTCTGTGGCCGGAGCTATTCACGAAAGCGCCTCGCGCACTTGGTCGGATTTTTGGTCCACCTGGCACCATTGTTGGCCCGTATTTGCCCCATAGCTCCGCCGGTATCCAAGATATGGCCACACTTTCTTCTGGCCATGGGTAGATGGCACTTGTGGCTAGATTTCTTCCATGCACTACTAATCGCTACCATGTCTGTGGCCGGAGCTATTCACGAAAGCGCCTCGCGCACTTGGTCGGATTTTTGGTCCAACTTGCACCATTTTTGGCCCATATTTGCCCCATAGCTCCGCCGGTATCCAAGATATGGCCACACTTTCTTCTGGCCATGGGTAGATGGCACTTGTGGCTAGATTTCTTCCATGCACCACTAATCGCTACCATGTCTGTGGCCGGAGCTATTCACGAAAGCGCCTCGCGCACTTGGTCGGATTTTTGGTCCAACTTGCACCATTTTTGGCCCATATTTGCCCCATAGCTCCGCCGGTATCCAAGATATGGCCACACTTTCTTCTGGCCATGGGTAGATGGCACTTGTGGCTAGATTTCTTCCATGCACCACTAATCGCTACCATGTCTGTGGCCGGAGCTATTCGACGAACAACCATCACATTTACCTAGGTACTTTTTCGGATTTTTGGTCCAACTTGCACCATTTTTGGCCCATATTTGCCCCATAGCTCCGCCGGTATCCAAGATATGGCCACACTTTCTTCTGGCCATGGGTAGATGGCACTTGTGGCTAGATTTCTTCCATGCACCACTAATCGCTACCATGTCTGTGGCCGGAGCTATTCGACGAACAACCATCGCATTCACCTTCTCGTTGCACTTCTTCGGGAATTTGGTGCAACCAAGTTTTCACTATAACTTGGTCATTTTCCGTCCATCGGACATGCGGTTTTGGGTGTCGATACTTGACACCGCACGCTACAATATGTTCCTCCACGACCATGTGGTCCGATGCTTCCAACAGGAGCTATTCGAGGAGTACCGATTTTTCACCATTAAAAATGCTCAATTTTGCACCAACTTTTGCCTATAACTCAGGCTGTATCGATCGGATCTTCAATCTTGAAAAAGTTTTGGATAGGTGGCATCAAATGCTACATTTCGTTCTTCCACGTCAACTTTGTCCGATGTCTAACAAAAAAGTTATTCGCGAACCAAGTCCAGAACCCATGCAATGGCTGCCCTCATTGCATACATCACGGCGGTTAACTCTCGTTACTCTATACCGTGGACTTGGTACTTTTTCAGGCATTCGTTGCTACTTCTTGGTTCATGATATTCGTTTACGGTCTTCACTAGGGCATTTGGTGCTTCTTATCGGTTCATGATATTCGTTTACGGTCTTCACTAGGGCATTTGGTGCCTCTTATCGGTTCATGATATTCGTTTACGGTCTTCACTAGGGCATTTGGTGCTCCTTATCGGTTCATGATATTCGTTTACGGTCTTCACTAGGGCATTTGGTGCTCCTTCTCGGTTCATGATATTCGTTTACGGTCTTCACTAGGGCATTTGGTGCTCCTTCTCGGTTCATGATATTCGTTTACGGTCTTCACTAGGGCATTTGGTACTGGGCTTCCCACTTTCTACTGATCGATCCATACTCACTTGCGTGCACCTAGCCTAGGAAGGTTTCCTTGGGCTTCCCATCTTTCTACTGATCGATCCATACTCACTTGCGTGCACCTAGCCTAGGAAGGTTTCCTATGGCTTCCCATCTTTCTACTGATCGATCCATACTCACTTGCGTGCACCTAGCCTAGGAAGGTTTCCTATGGCTTCCCATCTTTCTACTGATCGATCCATACTCACTTGCGTGCACCTAGCCTAGGAAGGTTTCCTTGGGCTTCCCATCTTTCTACTGATCGATCCATACTCACTTGCGTGCACCTAGCCTAGGAAGGTTTCCTATGGCTTCCCATCTTTCTACTGATCGATCCATACTCACTTGCGTGCACCTAGCCTAGGAAGGTTTCCTATGGCTTCCCATCTTTCTACTGATCGATCCATACTCACTTGCGTGCACCTAGCCTAGGAAGGTTTCCTATGGCTTCCCATCTTTCTACTGATCGATCCATACTCACTTGCGTGCACCTAGCCTAGGAAGGTTTCCTTGGGCTTCCCATCTTTCTACTGATCGATCCATACTCACTTGCGTGCACCTAGCCTAGGAAGGTTTCCTTGGGCTTCCCATCTTTCTACTGATCGATCCATACTCACTTGCGTGCACCTAGCCTAGGAAGGTTTCCTATGGCTTCCCATCTTTCTACTGATCGATCCATACTCACTTGCGTGCACCTAGCCTAGGAAGGTTTCCTATGGCTTCCCATCTTTCTACTGATCGATCCATACTCACTTGCGTGCACCTAGCCTAGGAAGGTTTCCTATGGCTTCCCATCTTTCTACTGATCGATCCATACTCACTTGCGTGCACCTAGCCTAGGAAGGTTTCCTATGGCTTCCCATCTTTCTACTGATCGATCCATACTCACTTGCGTGCACCTAGCCTAGGAAGGTTTCCTTGGGCTTCCCATCTTTCTACTGATCGATCCATACTCACTTGCGTGCACCTAGCCTAGGAAGGTTTCCTTGGGCTTCCCATCTTTCTACTGATCGATCCATACTCACTTGCGTGCACCTAGCCTAGGAAGGTTTCCTATGGCTTCCCATCTTTCTACTGATCGATCCATACTCACTTGCGTGCACCTAGCCTAGGAAGGTTTCCTATGGCTTCCCATCTTTCTACTGATCGATCCATACTCACTTGCGTGCACCTAGCCTAGGAAGGTTTCCTATGGCTTCCCATCTTTCTACTGATCGATCCATACTCACTTGCGTGCACCTAGCCTAGGAAGGTTTCCTATGGCTTCCCATCTTTCTACTGATCGATCCATACTCACTTGCGTGCACCTAGCCTAGGAAGGTTTCCTTGGGCTTCCCATCTTTCTACTGATCGATCCATACTCACTTGCGTGCACCTAGCCTAGGAAGGTTTCCTTGGGCTTCCCATCTTTCTACTGATCGATCCATACTCACTTGCGTGCACCTAGCCTAGGAAGGTTTCCTATGGCTTCCCATCTTTCTACTGATCGATCCATACTCACTTGCGTGCACCTAGCCTAGGAAGGTTTCCTATGGCTTCCCATCTTTCTACTGATCGATCCATACTCACTTGCGTGCACCTAGCCTAGGAAGGTTTCCTATGGCTTCCCATCTTTCTACTGATCGATCCATACTCACTTGCGTGCACCTAGCCTAGGAAGGTTTCCCTTTGGTACCGACTTCCATCTACGCACTCGATATAACCTAGGTACTTGGTACCGATGATGGTTAACACTCAAGCATTTCTTGCATCCTGCGTGCAAGGTACCAATTTTCACTTCTTAGGTACGTTTATGGGCCCGCATTTATCCAATATCGCTCCGATGGCCTTTCGCATTATTTCATCCGATAGCCCTTGCCAAAAGCTACCAAAAGTTCCTCCACGGCCATGTGCTCCGACGCTTAGTTTAGGAAATATTCGAAAAAATTCATCTTAGGAAAAATTTTCTTATTGGAAAATCACCTTAAATCGATGGCCATTTTTTGGGCAAAAACTTTAACGTCTTCCCGACTTTGCGGGAATTGCGAATTTTAGGCACCCAGAGAAAATCTTTTACTTTAAGGGGGCGGCCGCGAAGTTGCCCAAAGTCTCGGACACAAAAATTCTCAAGTTCCCCACTCTAGTAAAGCGCCCTATGAGTATCTCCTGGCCCGCGAGCTCTGCGAGCGGGCCAGCTTCGGCGATTTTTGCCTTTTCGCCTAGGCGGTTCTTCTACGAAATTGGTCCACAGCTTTTGCTCAGAAAGCTAGCATTTGTTGCAACAGTTAGGTA
>NW_026045160.1:85000-112500 GCF_943734845.2 Anopheles funestus
ATCCGTATCCTTTGCGTACCGCCCCATGGCCCCGTCCTTAGAGTTAATGACTAGTAGGCTTAACTCTTTGTATGTCTGCACCACAGTTCCCGTTCGTTCCGTGCCGTGGCCGGATACGTATTGCACATCGGTATACCTGTCGCTACTCAGGCAACTCGTGTGCGTGGATTGGATCGAGCTCATGGGGTGTGTAGAGATTCCATGTTATAATTGCAAGTCCATATCCACTTTATAGGTTAAAGTCATAAGTTGTGATTGCACAACCATACTTCATAAGAGTTTAATAACTCTTCAACTAACTTTCGTTCTGGTGTCTTGGTATCAAATCGCATAAGACACAAGATTCTACTGGCCAAATAGAATCTAGCACATTGGTTAACCTGGCGCCGCAGTCAACTCATGTGCTTGGATCGGATCGAGCTATTGAGTATTGGGCCTGCATACTCGCTCATCCGTATCCTTTGCGTACCGCCCCATGGCCCCGTCCTTAGAGTTAATGACTAATAGGCTTAACTCTTTGTATGTCTGCACCACAGTTCCCGATCGTTCCGTGCCGTGGCCGGATACGTATTGCACAACAGTAGATACCATCACCTGACGTATCTAACACACCACTATTGTAACTCGTCGTCGAAGGACCTTTCAAGTGCCTGATGGCCAGGGGAGCTCTTACACGGCACGGAGACACAGTGATGCTCGCCCATCACAGTGTACAACGATCGAGTTTGCTTAAGTGTCTGGGTACCTACACACCAGACACAATGCAATGGCCACGGATCCACACAAGGCACATCACATGCAGAAAGCTTCACCAGATTATGACACATACCACACTCTTGTAACTCGTCGTCGAAGGGGCGTTCAAAGTGCCTTACGGCTAGGGGAGATCTAGCACGGCACGGAGACACAGTGATGGTTGCCCATCAAAGTGTACAACGATCGAGTTTGCTTTCCGCGCAAGCGTTCTAAGTGTCTGGGTACCTACACACCAGACACAATGCAATGGCCACGGATCCACACAAGGCACATCACATGCAGAAAGCTTCACCAGATTCTGACACATACCACACTCTTGTAACTCGTCGTCGAAGGGGCGTTCAAAGTGCCTTACGGCTAGGGGGGATCTAGCACGGCACGGAGACACAGTGATGGTCACCCATCAAAGTGTACAACGATCGAGTTTGCTTTCCGCGCAAGCGTTCTAAGTGTCTGGGTATCTAAGCACCAGACACAATGCAATGGCCACGGATCCACACAAGGCACATCACATGCAGAAAGCTTCACCAGATTCTGACACATACCACACACATGCAACTCGTCGTCGAAGGGGCGTTCAAGTGCCTTACGGCTAGGGGAGATCTAGCTCGGCACGGGGACACAGTGATGGTCACCCATCAAAGTGTACAACGAACGAGTTGGCTTTCAACAAATTCTGACACATAGCAAGCGAGCGACCGAGCTACACCGAAGGCAGCCCATGGTTGGTCACTCGCGGACGATCATCAGTAATGATCCTTCCGCAGGTTCACCTACGGAAACCTTGTTACGACTTTTACTTCCTCTAAATCATCAAGTTCGGTCAACTTCAGCCATGCCAGCTGCAGCTCACGAAGGAACCGCGGAAGGTAAGCCTCCAGAAACCTCACTAAATAATCCATCGGTAGTAGCGACGGGCGGTGTGTACAAAGGGCAGGGACGTAATCAGCACTAGCTAATGACTAGTGCTTACTAGAAATTCCAGGTTCATGGGGACCGTTGCAGTCCCCAATCCCGACTAGATGGGCATTTTAGTGATTTCCCGTTCCTCTCGGAATGGGGGCGCCTATTGGCGAGAACACGCTGCGACCCACATTGTAGCACGCGTGCAGCCCAGAACATCTAAGGGCATCACGGACCTGTTATCGCTCATTCTCAGCTTGCTAAACACAAGTTGTCCCGCTAAGCAGGGCAAACGTAGCCGACGACCGCCCGTGAAGGCGCCGCCCGGCTGTAACGTCAGGTGCGCCCGGAGGCGCACTGCTGACAGCGTTCTAGTTAGCATGTTTGAGTCACGTTCGTTATCGGAATTAACCAGACAAATCATTCCACGAACTAAGAACGGCCATGCACCACTACCCTTAAATTTGAGAAAGAGCTATCAATCTGTCTTACCTCGATAAGTTTGGACCTGGTAAATTTTCCCGTGTTGAGTCAAATTAAGCCGCAAGCTCCACTTCTTGTGGTGCCCTTCCGTCAATTCCTTTAAGTTTCAACTTTGCAACCATACTTCCCCCGGAACCCGATTTTGGTTTCCCGGAAGCGACTGAGAGCACCGAATAGGGGTAGCGTCTCCCAATTGCTAATTGGCATCGTTTACGGTTAGAACTAGGGCGGTATCTAATCGCCTTCGATCCTCTAACTTTCGTTCTTGATTAAAGAAAGCATCCATGGCAAACGCTTTCGCTTCAGTTGGTCCTACGACGGTCTACGAATTTCACCTCTCGCGCCGTAATACCAATGCCCCCAACTACTTCTGTTAATCATTACCTCTAGGTTTCTGACAAACCAACGAAATCGTATAAACCGAGGTCATATTCCATTATTCCATGCAAGATTATTCTCGGCCAACGCCAACCCCACGGGGGGGCCGGACGCTTTGTCTTAGCCTGCTTTGAGCACTCTAATTTGTTCAAGGTAAATGTGAGTATCTTGAGCACCATGAGGAGCCCGTGCCGGAGTTAACCGGTAGCACGGTACTCGTTCACAGAGTAACGCCCAAGTACACCATTGTGAGTCGCAGCCGTGAGCGCGCGCACGAACGGCCCCGGCGTGTAACCGGGCGCCCGTGGCGGTCACGTGTCTGGACGGGCAATCAACTTCGAACGTTTTAACCGCAACAACTTTAATATACGCTAGTGGAGCTGGAATTACCGCGGCTGCTGGCACCAGACTTGCCCTCCACTTGATCCTTGTTGAAGGATTTATACTCAACTCATTCCAATTATGGACCATCGTTAGAGAGGTCCATATTGTTATTTCTCGTCACTACCTCCCCGTACTGGGATTGGGTAATTTACGCGCCTGCTGCCTTCCTTGGATGTGGTAGCCATTTCTCAGGCTCCCTCTCCGGAATCGAACCCTGATTCCCCGTTACCCGTCGCAACCATGGTAGTCCTCTACACTACCATCAATAGTTGATAGGGCAGACATTTGAAAGATCTGTCGTCAGTCGACAAGCGACCATACGATCTGCGTCCTTATCCAGACTTCAACTCAAGCCGCCCGGAGGCGATTGGTTTAACTAATAAGTGCACCAGTTCAGCTACCCGCGAGGGCAACAGTCCCGGCATGTTGCATGTATTAGCTCTGGATTTTCCACAGTTATCCAAGTAACTAGTGGTAGGATGATCTTGTGAATTATAGCTGTTATACTGAGCCTTATGCGGTTTCACATTCATTTATGTTTGTACTTAGACATGCATGGCTTAACCTTTGAGACAAGCGTATATTACTGGTAGGATCAACCAGAATTCGTTCCACTACAGACACACACTCGCTTAGTGGGAAATAAATTTCCACACAACTCTCTCTCTCTAGAACCATATGGAATGGCTCTTTGGTGTTGGGTAAGGCACCAATTTGTTGGGGTGTAACGGTCACCACCAACTTTAAGTTTGTTAGGGCACAACGGAAACCACTAACTAAACTTTAGGAAACTAAATTTCCTCACACATTATCTCTCACCATATTAGCACTAGGTGCTATCCACGATTGTACAACGTTTCAACTCTTGAATCGACCGTAGGGCCGCGGAATTGCTTCCGGGCCCCTATTCTCGCTATTAATTGTTCATCTCTTTCAATACATCGAGTTCGTTCCATTGGGTAGTTCGCATGGCGAACGTTTTGATGCAGCCCCCTGGGGGACCACGGCACTTTACACCGGGTATGGTGTATGCGCAACCTACAGATAACAATAAACCCCTTATGCGTGTGTAAACCGATGTTGGGCTGCTCAACATCTTTCATGGTTACATCACTTGCACCAGAACCCACGGTGCCGATTTGGTAATATGTTGTACATTTACTCTCAAGATGTACGCTTCGGCCCCTTATTCAGGGGCTCAAGCTATTACCAGCAAGAACAATCCTCATCCAGACTTGAACTCGAAACACCCGCAGGCGAACGGTTTAACTAATAAGTGCACCAGTCTTGAATCCATGCGTCGGTGGAAACAATGCCGGCGTGTTGCATGTATTAGCTCTGAACTTAGCGAGTGATTGCCTTGCAGCTGTCATACTGAGCGTAGAGCGTGATTATCGCTCACTTGAACCATGTTGAATGGCTCTTTGGTGTAGGGTAAGGCACCAATTTGTTGGGGCGTAACGGTCACCACCAACTTAAGACTTGCTTATAGGTATTTCAACGTTTTCAACTCTTTAATCGACCGTGTTTCATTATCATCTCTTCTTCTTATTAAATGCATCGAGTTCGTTCCATTGGGTAGTTCGCGTGGCGAACGGTTTGATGCAGCCCCCCGGGGGGGACCACGGCACTTTACACCGGGCATGGTGTATGCGCAACCTACAGATCACCAATATATTTGTGATCGATAATGCACACTTCTTACACGACTGACCAGTCGACAGCGCTGCCTTCCTATTATGCGTGTGTAAACCGATGTTGGGCTGCTCAACATCTTTCACGGTTACATCACTTGCACCCGAACCCATGGTGCCGATTTGGTAATATGTTGTACATGGTCTCAAGATGTACGCTTCGACCCCTTAAGGGCTCAAGCTATTACCAGCAAGATCAATCCTCATCCAGACTTTAACTCGAAACACCCGGAGGCGAACGGTTTAACTAATAAGTGCACCAGTCTTGAATCCATGCGTCGGTGGAAACAATGCCGGCATGTTGCATGTATTAGCTCTGAACTTAGCGAGTGATTGCCTTGCAGCTGTCGAACTGAGCGTAGAGCGTGATTATCGCTCACTTGAAAGGGTCAAGCCCTTTCGAGTCGTCCGGTTTTTACGCCAGACGACTCGGTTCACCATCTTTCGGGATACAAGTTGACTAAGTGGTACCACTACACTTATCAACTTTCGATTTGGTAATCCTCATCCAGCTTCCTTTCTGGAGGTCCCGAGGATTACCAATTGGGCTGTCATACTGAGCTCATATATTGCAGATCGATAATGCACACTTCTTACACGACTGACCAGTCGACAGCGCTGCCTTCCTATTATGCGTGTGTAAACCGATGTTGGGCTGCTCAACATCTTTCACGGTTACATCACTTGCACCAGAACCCACGGTGCCGATTTGGTAATATGTTGTACATTTACTCAAGATGTACGCTTCGGCCCCTTATTCAGGGGCTCAAGCTATTACCAGCAAGAACAATCCTCATCCAGACTTGAACTCGAAACACCCGGAGGCGAACGGTTTAACTAATAAGTGCACCAGTCTTGAATCCATGCGTCGGTGGAAACAATGCCGGCGTGTTGCATGTATTAGCTCTGAACTTAGCGAGTGATTGCCTTGCAGCTGTCATACTGAGCGTAGAGCGTGATTATCGCTCACTTGAACCATGTTGAATGGCTCTTTGGTGTAGGGTAAGGCACCAATTTGTTGGGGCGTAACGGTCACCACCAACTTAAGACTTGCTTATAGGTATTTCAACGTTTTCAACTCTTAAATCGACCGTGTTTCATTATCATCTCTTCTTCTTATTAAATGCATCGAGTTCGTTCCATTGGGTAGTTCGCGTGGCGAACGGTTTGATGCAGCCCCCCGGGGGGGACCACGGCACTTTACACCGGGCATGGTGTATGCGCAACCTACAGATCACCAATATATTTGTGATCGATAATGCACACTTCTTACACGACTGACCAGTCGACAGCGCTGCCTTCCTATTATGCGTGTGTAAACCGATGTTGGGCTGCTCAACATCTTTCACGGTTACATCACTTGCACCCGAACCCATGGTGCCGATTTGGTAATATGTTGTACATGGTCTCAAGATGTACGCTTCGACCCCTTATTCAGGGGCTCAAGCTATTACCAGCAAGAACAATCCTCATCCAGACTTGAACTCGAAACACCCGGAGGCGAACGGTTTAACTAATAAGTGCACCAGTCTTGAATCCATGCGTCGGTGGAAACAATGCCGGCATGTTGCATGTATTAGCTCTGAACATAGCGAGTGATTGCCTTGTAGCTGTCGAACTGAGCGTAGAATGTGATTATCGCTCACTTGAAAGGGTCAAGCCCTTTCGAGTCGTCCGGTTTTTACGCCAGACGACTCGGTTCACCATCTTTCGGGAAGGGACCGTCTCGGTCGCAAGCTGCTCCGGTCCCTAAACAACCTGCGACAAATGATAGGAAATGCCGACATCAACACGTGTTCAGTTTGGTTTATCGCTCATAGGTCTTTTTGACCATCGATCCCTGATTATAACTCTCAATTAAACAGTCAGGAGAGTAAGGCATGCCCATCGATATCTCATCGACAGGCGATACCGCAAGAACGGCCAACGACACATCAGGTGATCGATTATTGCTACGACTTTTGCTTAATCGTTTCCACTCCTTAGAGAAAGAAACCCCCGGGGACCGTCTCGGTCGCAAGCTGCTCCGGTCCCTAAACAACCTGCGACAAATGATAGGAAATGCCGACATCAATACGTGTTCAGTTTGGTTTATCGCTCATTGGTCTGTTTGACCATCGATCCCTGATTAAACTCTCAGTAATCCAGTCGGGAGAGTAAGGCATGCCCATCGATATCTCATCGACAGGCGATACCGCTTGAACGGCCAACGACACATCAGAGGATCGTATCTTGCTACAACTTTTGCTTAATCGTTTCTTCTCCTTGGAGAAAGAAACCCCCGGGGACCGTCTCGGCCGCAAGCTGCTCCGGTCCCTAAACAACCTGCGGCATCAAATGATAGGAAAAGCCGACATCAATACGTGTTCAGTTTGGTTTATCGCTCATTGGTCTTGTTTGACCATCGATCCCTGATTAATACTCTCAATTAGAAGGTCGGTAGAGTAAGGCATGCCCATCGATATCTCATCGACAGGCGATACCGCATGAACGGCCAACGACACATCAGAGGATCGTATCTTGCTACAACTCTTGCTTAATAGTTTCCACTCCTTGGAGAACGAAACCCCCGGGGACCGTCTCGGCCGCAAGTTGCTCCGGTCCCTAAACAACCTGCGGCATCAAATGATAGGAAAAGCCGACATCAATACGTGTTCAGTTTGGTTTATCGCTCATAGGTCTGTTTGACCATCGATCCTAGAATTCAACTTTCGAGTAAGGCATGCCCGTCGATATCTCATCGATAGGCGATACCGGTAGAACGGCCAACGACACACATCTAGGATCGCATTTACTCTTCCTTGGATGGATAACCAATACCCTAGGACCGTTTCATCGCGAGCTGCTCCGGTCCTCAAACAACTCGCGAACCACCGATAGGATGATATTAGGAATGGCCGACTTTCATCCTTTAACTCTCAGTTCTGCTTACCAAAACATAGGTACTTGGACCTTAAAGACCACTATATGTTCCCCGATCGGGGGCAATCGGAACGTCTATCCATCATCAACATCGTTTCACTCATTCCGAACCACCAAATTGGACAGACAGTACCATATTCACCAACCGATTGCTTCAACTTCGCAAACTGTATGGTAAGTTCTACTAATTTCACATCTTACCATCGACTAATAGTGCATAAATCCACTTGGAAATCACTTTTCCTTGGTCCTCGGACCTTCTACGACAACGTCCAACAAATATCCGAAGTCGTTTCCCAACTTAGACCAAGCATTTCGTATCTTTACTTCTAATCGATTTTTTCTCGCATAATTGACGATCAAAATCTAAAAACCACATTTTGAGCCAGAAGCAGTCGTCCGATCGTCCTGGGGGTAGTCTCAATCGATTTAGAAGGGTCCAATTCATAAAGATACATACTCAGTCAAAATCATGCTTCTGGCTCACCTACCCCCTATATAGTAAACGAAAGCGTACAGGCGTGGAAAACGTGCCATTTTTCTCCATCACGGACTTTTTTTTTCTCGTTGCACCGACTCTAGTAAAAAAGTGAAATTTTTTACTAGTTACCAACTTTTGCAAATTATCATCGGATATCACTTTTTATGGTCTATAGTAAGTTCTTATCACGTTTTAGTAGTTTTTGAAAAAAAAATTTTTTTGAACTTTTCAAAATTTTTCAAAACAAAGTTTTTGTAGGCGGTTTTGTGTATGGAGGGTTACTAGTCTCGGGGTCACTGTTTGACCGAAAAACCACTATATATCATTCGAAAGGTAATTTCAAGGGCTACAAAAAATTGTTCTACGGCACCCCCCTCCGACGTCTAGTATTCGAGTTATTGGCCAAAAACCATCACTTGAGCGATTTTTCGTTCAGGGTACCCGACTCTAGTAAAAAAGTGAAATTTTTCTCGATTGACCAAGTGTTGCAAATGACCATCGGATTTCACTTTTTATGGTCTATAGTGAGTTCTGATCACGATTTGGTACTTTTTGAAAAAATTTTTTTGACGCACTTTTCAAAATTTTGCAAAACCAAAACTTTTTAGGCGGTTTTGTGTATGGAGGGTTACTAGTCTCGGGGTCACTGTTTGACCAAAAAACCACTATATATCATTCGAAAGGTAATTTCAAGGGCTACAAAAAATTGTTCTACGGCACCCCCCTCCGACGTCTAGTATTCGAGTTATTGGCCAAAAACCGCAACTATAGCGGTTTTTCGTACAGGGTACCCGACTCTAGTAAAATGATGCGATTTTTACTAGTCTAGGAACTTTTTGGTCAAAAAATCAAGTATATGTCATTCGATAGATAATTTCAAGGGCTACCAAAAATTGTTCCACGACACCCCCCTGCGACGTCTAGTATTCGAGTTATTAGCCAAAAACCGCAACTTAAGCGGTTTTTCGTCCAGGGTACCCGACTCTAGTAAAATGATGCGATTTTTACTAGTCTAGGGAACTTTTTGGCCAAAAATCAAGTATATGTCATTCGATAGATAATTTCAAGGGCTACCAAAAATTGTTCCACGACACCCCCCTGCGACGTCTAGTATTCGAGTTATTAGCCAAAAACCGCAACTATAGCGGTTTTTCGTCCAGGGTACCCGACTCTAGTAAAATGATGCGATTTTTACTAGTCTAGGGAACTTTTTGGCCAAAAATCAAGTATATGTCATTCGATCGATAATTTCAAGGGCTACCAAAAATTGTTCCATGACACCCCCCTGCGACGTCTAGTATTCGAGTTATGGGCCAAAAACCATTCATACTTGAGCATTTTGCTCATTTTGCCTGTACGGGTACCGGGGACTAGTAAAATCAGGCCAATTTTACTAGAGTAGGGGTCCTTTTTGGTCAAAAAAACAACTTTTGCTCGTTCGATAGGGAATCGATAGGGCAACAAAAAATCGTTCTACGACCCCCCCTTCCGATGTCTAGTATTCGAGTTATGGGCCAAAAACAGTTTATAGCTAATTTTTCACTCGATTTTTCACCAAGTATCGCACATTACTCCGGTTCTATACATTGGATCGTCAATCTTTAAGATTTTATGGGTAGTTCCAACTGTTTGCTACATTTCATCCATACATCACCAACCGATTCAATGTCTGTGCTAGAAGTTATTAGAGGAATAAAAAAATTTACCCTTGGCTTTGGACCGTACAATTTTACCCATTTTTGGCCCATATTTGCCCCATAGCTCCGCCGGTATCCAAGATATGGCCACACTTTCTTCTGGCCATGGGTAGATGGCACTTGTGGCTAGATTTCTTCCATGCACCACTAATCGCTACCATGTCTGTGGCCGGAGCTATTCACGAAAGCGCCTCGCGCACTTGGTCGGATTTTTGGTCCAACTTGCACCATTTTTGGCCCATATTTGCCCCATAGCTCCGCCGGTATCCAAGATATGGCCACACTTTCTTCTGGCCATGGGTAGATGGCACTTGTGGCTAGATTTCTTCCATGCACCACTAATCGCTGCCATGTCTCTGGCCGGAGCTATTCGACGAACAACCATCGCATTTACCTAGGTACTTTTTCGGATTTTTGGTCCAACTTGCACCATTTTTGGCCCATATTTGCCCCATAGCTCCGCCGGTATCCAAGATATGGCCACACTTTCTTCTGGCTATGGGTAGATGGCACTTGTGGCTAGATTTCTTCCATGCACCACTAATCGCTACCATGTCTGTGGCCGGAGCTATTCACGAAAGCGCCTCGCGCACTTGGTCGGATTTTTGGTCCACCTGGCACCATTGTTGGCCCGTATTTGCCCCATAGCTCCGCCGGTATCCAAGATATGGCCACACTTTCTTCTGGCCATGGGTAGATGGCACTTGTGGCTAGATTTCTTCCATGCACTACTAATCGCTACCATGTCTCTGGCCGGAGCTATTCACGAAAGCGCCTCGCGCACTTGGTCGGATTTTTGGTCCAACTTGCACCATTTTTGGCCCATATTTGCCCCATAGCTCCGCCGGTATCCAAGATATGGCCACACTTTCTTCTGGCCATGGGTAGATGGCACTTGTGGCTAGATTTCTTCCATGCACCACTAATCGCTACCATGTCTGTGGCCGGAGCTATTCACGAAAGCGCCTCGCGCACTTGGTCGGATTTTTGGTCCACCTGGCACCATTGTTGGCCCGTATTTGCCCCATAGCTCCGCCGGTATCCAAGATATGGCCACACTTTGTTCTGGCCATGGGTAGATGGCACTTGTGGCTAGATTTCTTCCATGCACCACTAATCGCTACCATGTCTCTGGCCGGAGCTATTCACGAAAGCGCCTCGCGCACTTGGTCGGATTTTTGGTCCAACTTGCACCATTTTTGGCCCATATTTGCCCCATAGCTCCGCCGGTATCCAAGATATGGCCACACTTTCTTCTGGCCATGGGTAGATGGCACTTGTGGCTAGATTTCTTCCATGCACCACTAATCGCTACCATGTCTGTGGCCGGAGCTATTCACGAAAGCGCCTCGCGCACTTGGTCGGATTTTTGGTCCACCTGGCACCATTGTTGGCCCGTATTTGCCCCATAGCTCCGCCGGTATCCAAGATATGGCCACACTTTCTTCTGGCCATGGGTAGATGGCACTTGTGGCTAGATTTCTTCCATGCACTACTAATCGCTACCATGTCTCTGGCCGGAGCTATTCACGAAAGCGCCTCGCGCACTTGGTCGGATTTTTGGTCCAACTTGCACCATTTTTGGCCCATATTTGCCCCATAGCTCCGCCGGTATCCAAGATATGGCCACACTTTCTTCTGGCCATGGGTAGATGGCACTTGTGGCTAGATTTCTTCCATGCACCACTAATCGCTACCATGTCTGTGGCCGGAGCTATTCACGAAAGCGCCTCGCGCACTTGGTCGGATTTTTGGTCCACCTGGCACCATTGTTGGCCCGTATTTGCCCCATAGCTCCGCCGGTATCCAAGATATGGCCACACTTTGTTCTGGCCATGGGTAGATGGCACTTGTGGCTAGATTTCTTCCATGCACCACTAATCGCTACCATGTCTGTGGCCGGAGCTATTCGACGAACAACCATCGCATTTACCTAGGTACTTTTTCAGATTTTTGGTCCAACTTGCACCATTTTTGGCCCATATTTGCCCCATAGCTCCGCCGGTATCCAAGATATGGCCACACTTTCTTCTGGCCATGGGTAGATGGCACTTGTGGCTAGATTTCTTCCATGCACCACTAATCGCTACCATGTCTGTGGCCGGAGCTATTCACGAAAGCGCCTCGCGCACTTGGTCGGATTTTTGGTCCAACTTGCACCATTTTTGGCCCATATTTGCCCCATAGCTCCGCCGGTATCCAAGATATGGCCACACTTTCTTCTGGCCATGGGTAGATGGCACTTGTGGCTAGATTTCTTCCATGCACCACTAATCGCTACCATGTCTGTGGCCGGAGCTATTCACGAAAGCGCCTCGCGCACTTGGTCGGATTTTTGGTCCAACTTGCACCATTTTTGGCCCATATTTGCCCCATAGCTCCGCCGGTATCCAAGATATCGCCACACTTTCTTCTGGCCATGGGTAGATGGCACTTGTGGCTAGATTTCTTCCATGCACCACTAATCGCTACCATGTCTGTGGCCGGAGCTATTCGACGAACAACCATCGCATTCACCTTCTCGTTGCACTTCTTCGGGAATTTGGTGCAACCAAGTTTTCACTATAACTTGGTCATTTTCCGTCCATCGGACATGCGGTTTTGGGTGTCGATACTTGACACCGCACGCTACAATATGTTCCTCCACGACCATGTGGTCCGATGCTTCCAACAGGAGCTATTCGAGGAGTACCGATTTTTCACCATTAAAAATGCTCAATTTTGCACCAACTTTTGCCTATAACTCAGGCTGTATCGATCGGATCTTCAATCTTGAAAAAGTTTTGGATAGGTGGCACCAAATGCTACATTTCGTTCTTCCACGTCAACTTTGTCCGATGTCTAGCAAAAAAGTTATTCGCGAACCAAGTCCAGAACCCATGCAATGGCTGCCCTCATTGCATACATCACGGCGGTTAACTCTAGTTACTCTATACCGTGGACTTGGTACTTTTTCAGGCATTCGTTGCTACTTCTTGGTTCATGATATTCGTTTACGGTCTTCACTAGGGCATTTGGTGCTCCTTATCGGTTCATGATATTCGTTTACGGTCTTCACTAGGGCATTTGGTGCTCCTTATCGGTTCATGATATTCGTTTACGGTCTTCACTAGGGCATTTGGTGCTCCTTATCGGTTCATGATATTCGTTTACGGTCTTCACTAGGGCATTTGGTGCTCCTTATCGGTTCATGATATTCGTTTACGGTCTTCACTAGGGCATTTGGTAATGGGCTTCCCACTTTCTACTGATCGATCCATACTCACTTGCGTGCACCTAGCCTAGGAAGGTTTCCTTGGGCTTCCCATCTTTCTACTGATCGATCCATACTCACTTGCGTGCACCTAGCCTAGGAAGGTTTCCTATGGCTTCCCATCTTTCTACTGATCGATCCATACTCACTTGCGTGCACCTAGCCTAGGAAGGTTTCCTATGGCTTCCCATCTTTCTACTGATCGATCCATACTCACTTGCGTGCACCTAGCCTAGGAAGGTTTCCTATGGCTTCCCATCTTTCTACTGATCGATCCATACTCACTTGCGTGCACCTAGCCTAGGAAGGTTTCCTATGGCTTCCCATCTTTCTACTGATCGATCCATACTCACTTGCGTGCACCTAGCCTAGGAAGGTTTCCTATGGCTTCCCATCTTTCTACTGATCGATCCATACTCACTTGCGTGCACCTAGCCTAGGAAGGTTTCCTTGGGCTTCCCATCTTTCTACTGATCGATCCATACTCACTTGCGTGCACCTAGCCTAGGAAGGTTTCCTATGGCTTCCCATCTTTCTACTGATCGATCCATACTCACTTGCGTGCACCTAGCCTAGGAAGGTTTCCTTGGGCTTCCCATCTTTCTACTGATCGATCCATACTCACTTGCGTGCACCTAGCCTAGGAAGGTTTCCTTGGGCTTCCCATCTTTCTACTGATCGATCCATACTCACTTGCGTGCACCTAGCCTAGGAAGGTTTCCTTGGGCTTCCCATCTTTCTACTGATCGATCCATACTCACTTGCGTGCACCTAGCCTAGGAAGGTTTCCTATGGCTTCCCATCTTTCTACTGATCGATCCATACTCACTTGCGTGCACCTAGCCTAGGAAGGTTTCCTTGGGCTTCCCATCTTTCTACTGATCGATCCATACTCACTTGCGTGCACCTAGCCTAGGAAGGTTTCCTTGGGCTTCCCATCTTTCTACTGATCGATCCATACTCACTTGCGTGCACCTAGCCTAGGAAGGTTTCCTATGGCTTCCCATCTTTCTACTGATCGATCCATACTCACTTGCGTGCACCTAGCCTAGGAAGGTTTCCTATGGCTTCCCATCTTTCTACTGATCGATCCATACTCACTTGCGTGCACCTAGCCTAGGAAGGTTTCCTATGGCTTCCCATCTTTCTACTGATCGATCCATACTCACTTGCGTGCACCTAGCCTAGGAAGGTTTCCTATGGCTTCCCATCTTTCTACTGATCGATCCATACTCACTTGCGTGCACCTAGCCTAGGAAGGTTTCCTATGGCTTCCCATCTTTCTACTGATCGATCCATACTCACTTGCGTGCACCTAGCCTAGGAAGGTTTCCTATGGCTTCCCATCTTTCTACTGATCGATCCATACTCACTTGCGTGCACCTAGCCTAGGAAGGTTTCCTTGGGCTTCCCATCTTTCTACTGATCGATCCATACTCACTTGCGTGCACCTAGCCTAGGAAGGTTTCCTATGGCTTCCCATCTTTCTACTGATCGATCCATACTCACTTGCGTGCACCTAGCCTAGGAAGGTTTCCTTGGGCTTCCCATCTTTCTACTGATCGATCCATACTCACTTGCGTGCACCTAGCCTAGGAAGGTTTCCTTGGGCTTCCCACTTTCTACTGATCGATCCATACTCACTTGCGTGCACCTAGCCTAGGAAGGTTTCCTTGGGCTTCCCATCTTTCTACTGATCGATCCATACTCACTTGCGTGCACCTAGCCTAGGAAGGTTTCCTATGGCTTCCCATCTTTCTACTGATCGATCCATACTCACTTGCGTGCACCTAGCCTAGGAAGGTTTCCTATGGCTTCCCATCTTTCTACTGATCGATCCATACTCACTTGCGTGCACCTAGCCTAGGAAGGTTTCCTATGGCTTCCCATCTTTCTACTGATCGATCCATACTCACTTGCGTGCACCTAGCCTAGGAAGGTTTCCTATGGCTTCCCATCTTTCTACTGATCGATCCATACTCACTTGCGTGCACCTAGCCTAGGAAGGTTTCCTATGGCTTCCCATCTTTCTACTGATCGATCCATACTCACTTGCGTGCACCTAGCCTAGGAAGGTTTCCTTGGGCTTCCCATCTTTCTACTGATCGATCCATACTCACTTGCGTGCACCTAGCCTAGGAAGGTTTCCTATGGCTTCCCATCTTTCTACTGATCGATCCATACTCACTTGCGTGCACCTAGCCTAGGAAGGTTTCCTTGGGCTTCCCATCTTTCTACTGATCGATCCATACTCACTTGCGTGCACCTAGCCTAGGAAGGTTTCCTTGGGCTTCCCATCTTTCTACTGATCGATCCATACTCACTTGCGTGCACCTAGCCTAGGAAGGTTTCCTTGGGCTTCCCATCTTTCTACTGATCGATCCATACTCACTTGCGTGCACCTAGCCTAGGAAGGTTTCCTATGGCTTCCCATCTTTCTACTGATCGATCCATACTCACTTGCGTGCACCTAGCCTAGGAAGGTTTCCTTGGGCTTCCCATCTTTCTACTGATCGATCCATACTCACTTGCGTGCACCTAGCCTAGGAAGGTTTCCTTGGGCTTCCCATCTTTCTACTGATCGATCCATACTCACTTGCGTGCACCTAGCCTAGGAAGGTTTCCTATGGCTTCCCATCTTTCTACTGATCGATCCATACTCACTTGCGTGCACCTAGCCTAGGAAGGTTTCCTATGGCTTCCCATCTTTCTACTGATCGATCCATACTCACTTGCGTGCACCTAGCCTAGGAAGGTTTCCTATGGCTTCCCATCTTTCTACTGATCGATCCATACTCACTTGCGTGCACCTAGCCTAGGAAGGTTTCCTATGGCTTCCCATCTTTCTACTGATCGATCCATACTCACTTGCGTGCACCTAGCCTAGGAAGGTTTCCTTGGGCTTCCCATCTTTCTACTGATCGATCCATACTCACTTGCGTGCACCTAGCCTAGGAAGGTTTCCTTGGGCTTCCCATCTTTCTACTGATCGATCCATACTCACTTGCGTGCACCTAGCCTAGGAAGGTTTCCTTGGGCTTCCCATCTTTCTACTGATCGATCCATACTCACTTGCGTGCACCTAGCCTAGGAAGGTTTCCTATGGCTTCCCATCTTTCTACTGATCGATCCATACTCACTTGCGTGCACCTAGCCTAGGAAGGTTTCCCTTCGGTACCGACTTCCATCTACGCACTCGATATAACCTAGGTACTTGGTACCGATGTTGGTTAACACTCAAGCATTTCTTGCATCCTGCGTGCAAGGTACCAATTTTCACTTCTTAGGTACGTTTATGGGCCCGCATTAATCCAATATCGCTCCGATGGCCTTTCGCATTATTTCATCCGATAGCCCTTGCCAAAAGCTACCAAAAGTTCCTCCACGGCCATGTGCTCCGACGCTTAGTTTAGGAAATATTCGAAAAAATTCAAAATAGGAAGCATTTTCTTATTGGAAAATCACCTTAAATCGATGGCCATTTTTTGGGCAAAAACTTTAACGTCTTCCCGACTTTGCGGGAATTGCGAATTTTAGGCACCCAGAGAAAATCTTTTACTTTAAGGGGGCGGCCGCGAAGTTGCCCAAAGTCTCGGACACAAAAATTCTCAAGTTCCCCACTCTAGTAAATCGCCCTATGAGTATCTCCTGGCCCGCGAGCTCTGCGAGCGGGCCAGCTTCGGCGATTTTTGCCTTTTCGCCTAGGCGGTTCTTCTACGAAATTGGTCCACAGCTTTTGCTCAGAAAGCTAGCATTTGTTGCAACAGTTAGGTGCTTGGTACCACATTTTGGTATCCATTTGGGCATTTGTTGCAACTACTCGGTACTTTGGCCCACATTTCGCTCTACTCGGGCCTCTATGGTGCTACTTGTCGGTACTTTTGGCCAACTTAGGCCAATTGGGTGCAACTTGTGGGTACTCTGTGGGTACTTTAGGGCATATTGTGTCTTTCGGGTGAACCTTCGCGATACTTCATGGGTACTGATGGCCAACTTAGGAACATTCAGTGCAACCTTTGGGCCTAAGGAAATTTGTCCAACTCTTTGGACTTAGAAAATTTTCTGGACTTAGAAAATTTTCTGGACTTGTAAAAATTTTCAAATGTTCAATTTGGCCCACATTTCGCTCTACTCGGGCCTCTATGGTGCTACTTGGCGGTACTTTTGGCCAACTTAGGCCAATTGGGTGCTCTTTGTGGGTACTCTATCGGTACTTTTGGCCAACTTAGGCCAATGGGGTGCTATATGTGGGTGCTCTATCGGTACTTTTGGCCATGTTAGGCCCACTCGGTGCTATTTGTGGGTACTCTATCGGTACTTTTGGCCAACTTAGGCCAATTGGGTGCTATTTGTGGGTACTCTATCGGTACTTTTGGCCAACATAGGCCAATTGGGTGCTACTTGTGGGTGCTCTATCGGTACTTTTGGCCAACTTAGGCCAACTGGGTGCTATTTGTGGGTACTCTATCGGTACTTTTGGCCAACTTAGGCCAACTCAGTGCTTCTTGTGGGTGCTCTATCGGTACTTTTGGCCAACTTAGGCCAACTGGGTGCTATTTGTGGGTACTCTATCGGTACTTTTGGCCAACTTAGGCCAACTCAGTGCTTCTTGTGGGTACTCTATCGGTACTTTTGGCCAACTTAGGCCCATTCGGTGCTATTTGTGGGTACTCTATCGGTACTTTTGGCCAACTTAGGCCAACTCAGTGCTTCTTGTGGGTACTCTATCGGTACTTTTGGCCAACTTAGGCCCATTCGGTGCTATTTGTGGGTACTCTATCGGTACTTTGGGACATATTATGTCCTTCGGGTGAACCTTCTCGATACCTCATGGGTACTTGTGGCCAACTTAGGAAAATTCAGTGCAACCTATGGGCCTTTGGAAATTGTTCCAACACTTTGGACTTAGAAAATTTTCTGGACTTAGAAAATTTTTTGGACTTAGAAAAATTTTCAACTTCTGTATCTTCTTCACCATGTTCCATTTTGTGGGACTTAGAAAATTTTCTGGACTTAGAAAATTTTTTGGACTTAGGAAATTTTTCAACACTTGTAAAATTTTTGTTCCTTCTTTGAAGAAGAATACTTTCCACTATTAGCTTCTTTCTCTTTTTCTTCTTAGTTGTCTTCTTATTTTCGGTCCGAGAGCGCCGACACTTGTAAAATTATCTAAGTCCGAAGACTTTTGGAATGAACCAAAAGTCAACGAACACAATACATCAACCCTATCAACATCAAGTGGCAACCCGAAGGAAGCGCAGCGGCCAGCCCATGTACAACGCGAAGTTGTAGCATGCAACCAACCAACCGCTAACCTCCAACGGCACTCAATGTATTCGTTACACATGGGCGCACCTGCACCACACTGTCGTGACCATCCAACGAGCCGTCGGTTCGGTCGTGTGTTACAAGCACCCCATCACATAGGCATAGAGTCACCACACAGTGTTCTTCAACACTCTCGTCACATGGTGCAAGTCACGGTACGCACCACCAATGTGCACTGGTTGGCCAATTCCAGCACACACGGGGCGCGCACGCGCAAGCACTAACCACCAAGCATGGGTCGCCTGAGAGGATCGATGCGAACGCATCTCTACAACTTGAAGCTCCCAGCCTGTAGTCCCGTCGTTTGCGGGCGGTCGTAGGTGTCGAAACTAGTGATATCCACAGTCGGCAAGCTCGTCCACCGGTGTTCCCAACATGTATGGTACTAACACGTGCAGCGCGAACCCGCCCTTTGCGGCCTAGTAGTAAGCGGGGATGAGACGCCAGTGTGCCAATGGACAGCACGGACGGTTCTCGGAGGGTTGTTAGGCCCGCTAGCTTACGACCACCTAATGGGTATAAGAAGCGCTATCAGCTCGGATTGGATACGACCTTAGAGGCGTTCAGGCATAATCCAGCGGACGTAGCGTCATACCATAGTCCGTTCGAACTAGTATTGAGCCAGTGGTCCGTACCTGTGGTTCCTCTCGTACTGCACAGGAATTCCGTTAAGATAGCGACAAACAATGCACACCAGTAGGGTAAAACTAACCTGTCTCACGACGGTCTAAACCCAGCTCACGTTCCCTTGAAAGGGTGAACAATCCTACGCTTGGTAAATTTTGCTTTACAATGATAGGAAGAGCCGACATCGAAGGATCAAAAAGCCACGTCGCTATGAACGCTTGGCGGCCACAAGCCAGTTATCCCTGTGGTAGTCTGAGCGAAACCTCCGAAGTGAACGGACGTGTTTTTCGAGCGCTCCCGTGCGAATTTGCGAATAGTGCGATTAAAGCAGAATAGTTTGAGATTTACCCACAGGTGGCGCTGGTGTTGTTAGGAGTGATATTCCCCAGCCCCCCCAACTCGAACCATAGTGCTACGACCGTTTTTACGGAAAACGTGAAATATTTCACGAAATATTTCATGAAATATTTCAACCTTGAAATATTTCAAAAGAGGACAAAATTTCCTTTCCGGGGAGCCGTCGGACGTCCGGATCGGACAAGCGGTTCCGGAGATATAGGGGTTTGAAAAAGTCTGATAAGTAGTTTGATAAGTGTTATCGAACTCCAACACCGACTTATCAGACTTCCGGACAAATCCTTTAAAGTGGCATATCTCGGACAATCCTCGTGCCAGAGGCACGTCCGGGGTATCGGTGGATAGGTCTTGGAGTGGAGCACCGGATCGTCACCCCCCCGCCCCTCCCATATCCACCCCCTCCCCCTCAGGAGGGAAAAACCAGTGTTTTCTAGTGTCCGGTTGGTATTATCCTCTAAAAGTGCGCGAATCGGTTTAAAGTTATTGCAGAACTTTAAGTGAGATTATCCCGATTCGTTGAAGTGGTCTGCCGTTTCTGTGCATTGAAAAACCGCGGAGATATTAGTGCCCAAAGTTGGAGGTTTTTCGCTTTTCCGGTTTTGACTCTCGCCATACAATTTGTATGGGATTTTCCGTAGACCAGTTTTTCGTGAATAACTTCGTCAATTCTCAACGGATTTTCAAAAGTAAAACATCAAAAGACGCGTATTTCAAAGACGCATCGATTGGTGTGTGTGTGCGGAGTGTGCGTTACATAACCTCAAAACTGCAGGTGAAAAAGTGGAAAAGTGAGGTTATGATTCAATAGTGACACTTAAACTGTAATAAATCGGTTTAAAAATATGTGAACGTGATTACCGCGAACGAGACCTTTCGTTTAAGTGGTCTGCCGTTTCTGAGCGTTGAAAAACAACGGAGATATTAGCGCCCAAAGTTGGAGGTTTTTCGCGTTTCCGGTTTCGGTTCCCGCCATACAATTTGTATGGGATTTTCCGGGGACCAGTTTTTCGTGAATAACTTCGTCAATTCTTAACGGATTTTCAAAAGTGAAACATCAAAAGACGCGTATTGAAAAGACGCATCCAACGGTGTGAAGTTTGTGCGTGTGTGTGTATGCCACCGGAAGTGGTCATCAAAAAACTGGTGTTTTTGAGTGTCCGGTTTATATTGCCCTCTATAAGTGCGCGAATCGATTTAAAAATATTGTAGAACGTTAAGTGAGAACGTCCCGATTCGTTGAAGTGGTCTGACGTTTCTGTGCGTTGAAAACCAACGGAGTTATTAGCGCCCAAAGTTGGAGGTTTTTTGCATTTCCGGTTTCAAAAAGTGCGTGTAAAATCCACCACGTGTTT
Organism: Anopheles funestus; assembly: GCF_943734845.2. Lineage (NCBI taxonomy): Eukaryota > Metazoa > Arthropoda > Insecta > Diptera > Culicidae > Anopheles > Anopheles funestus. The sequence continues at coordinate 105,616 of NW_026045160.1, forward strand.
TCGGGCGACATCTTGAAGATTTGGCAAAGTGGAAGGCCAATATTATTTAATTAGTTATTAAATTTTTGAAATTTAATAACTCGGTCGGTTGGCCACCTGGCCACTTGGATTTTGGCATCCGGCCCTCGATTGGGGTCCTCTACACGTGTGCCAAGTCCCCCCCCGCTACTCCCAAAAACCAGGGAGTTTTTTCCGGCCCGGTTTTTGATTTTTCAAAAATCAACCCTGCAACCTGGCGCGGGTTTAATCATCGTAACAGGAGTGGCCCATCGGGACTCACCCGGGAAAATTGGCCGCAGGCCGATCGGACCGGAATTAGCCCGGAAACCAGCGAAAAGGCGAAAAAAAGGGGGTTTTTTCGGGTTTTTGGAGGCCAGTTTCCTCCCACCACCCCCTCGATTCACCCACCATCGGATAGGGCTTGGCCGGGCGCGTCGATCGATCCGTGGATCGCCAGGATCGGTCCATAAACGGCTGAGTTCTGCTATCTGGAAAAATCCTTTGGTGGTGTTAGTGTGCGAGTGCATTAGTGTTAGTGCGAAAACATTTTTATTGCACAACTTCGAGAAAAGTGGACCGATTGCGACGTTTAGCACTTCGTTGGACGCGTCTCGGCAAGACGCGTCGATACGTGCCTTCAACGGGTCAATCGGGCCCATAGTGCGGTGGCCAGAGTGCCGGACATTTTGACCGTGTGTGTGTGAAAATCGGTGGCCAAAACGTGCACCACTCCGTCAGTTTTCGTCGGATCCGGACGTGCGACACCTCCCTGGAATCGTCTTCGCGAGAGCCAGCTCTTGCCGTACCAGGGGGGGCGATCCAGTGAACGGCCCCGGAACTGGGTTTTGTGTGTGCGTGTGTGCGAGCGGAATTTTCATTTGTGCACCGTTTCGGAACCGCTGGTCCGATTTCGAAGTCCGGCACCTCGTTGCAAATGCGCCGACGAGACGCAGCTGTTGCCGTTGTTTCGGAGGCGATCCATTGAGCGGATCGGAAGATCAATTTTTAGACGAGCTAAACGCTGATTTTTGGTAAGTTTGAGAGTCCCATCAGTACCGGAACACGAGGACGCATCGACCAAAATTTTCCGGCAGTCGATCGGACCGGAAACAGCCTGGAAACCAGCGAAAAGGCGGAAAAAAGGGGGTTTTTCGGGTTTTTGGAGGCCAGTTTCCTCCCACCACCCCCTCGATCCACCCACCATCGGATAGGGCTCGGTCGGGCGCGTCGATTGATCCGTGGATCGCCAGGATCGGTCCATAAACGGCTGAGTTCTGCTATCTGGAAAAATCCGTTTGGTGGTGTTAGTGTGCGAGTGCATTAGTGTTAGTGTGAAAAACTTTCTTATTGCACAACTTCGTGAAAAGTGGACCGATTGGGACGTCCAGCACTTCGTTGGAAGCGTCTCGGCAAGACGCGTCGATACGTGCCTTCGACGGGTCAATCGGGCCCATAGTGCGGTGGCCAGAGTGCCGGACATATTCGACCGTGTGTGTGTGAAAATCGGTGGCCAAATCGTGCACCACTTCGTCAGTTTTCATCGGATCCGGACGTGCGACACCTCCCTGGAATCGTCTTCGCGAGAGCCAGCTTTCGCCGTACCAGGGGGGGCGATCCAGTGAACGGCCCCGGAACTGGGTTTTGCGTGTGTTTGTGTGTGCGCCAGATTTTCAACCGTGCACCATTTCGGAACCGCTGGTCCGATTTGGACGTCCGACACCTCGTTGGATTCGTCTCGGCGAGACCTACTTGCTGCCATCAATCCGGAGTCGATCAACGGAGAGGCAAGTAAGTTGATTCTTTTTATTAGGGTTTGCTTGGCACCTGGGGAAGCCAAGCATCATGGACGGTGCAAGGTCTTTGCGGTCGAGGACCTTGTCGACGGATGAGAGGGTTGCGCCGACGACTCGTCCTTCATTGCAGCCGCGAGTGCTGCTTACGAAGTCGTCGATGCCGGTCGTCAAGGAGACGACCTCTACCGGTGCGGCAGCGCAACGCGACGAGGAGATGCGCGAGCTTCGTCGCACCAACGAGGAGCTGCGAGCCATGCTCGCCAAGCTGCAGGAGGAGCTGTCCCTCTTCCGGGTCCAGATGGCGTCAGCAGAAGCGAATGCTCGTCGCGATGCGGAGGTGGCACTCTCGGCGGCTGTACGTCGGGAGGAGATAGCGGCGGCGGAAATCGCCGCACTTCGAGAGGCACAACGGCTCGATCGTGAGGCTCATCGGCGCGAGCGTGATGCGCTTAATGAGCTTATCTTGCAGGTGGTCGGAGGTCAGCAGCAGCTGGGCGAGCCGATACGCGCCTCTGTGGCTTATTCGCCGACCCCAATGCCACGGCGTCGGATCGAGCAGCAGCAGAGTGAGCAGCAGCGTGGGCAGCAGCAGCAGCGGCAGCGACAGCAGGTTGCGGTGACGGCTATGGTGGAGCCGTCTCCGGACCAGGATGGCGGCTCCTGGACTGAAGTGGTGCGCCGTAAGCCGGCACGTCAATCAGCGAGCATGCAGCAGCAGCAGCAGCAGCAGCAGCAGCAGAAGCAGCAGTGGCCGCAGCTGCAACAACAACGGGCGAAGGTCCAGCGACAGGCGGTTGCAGGACCATCGTCACAGCAGCCCCAACAACAGCAGGGGCAACAGGGCTGGCGTAGCCAGCCTGCTACACGGCGAGGCGGAGGGCGTCAACGGCAGCGCAAGACCAAGCCGGACGCAATCGAGGTCGCCCCAGCAGAGGGACAAACCTGGACCGAGGTTTACCAGGTTGTGCGTGGGGCTCCAGAGATGGTGAAGTATGCAGATGCCCTCGGAGTCGGACGACGCACCACACGCTCCCGACTCGTTATGGAGCTGAAGGAGAGCGCGAACGCTGCAGAGGTGCTGCAGTGCATCCAAGACGTGTGCGCGAAGGCGGAACTGCCGGCTTCAGCACGATTGGTGACTCCCACGGTCGACATCCGGATGGACGCGGTCGACCCTTTAGCGGAGGAGTCACACGTGGCGAAGGCACTCTCCGAGCTATGCCAGCACACCGTGGAGGAGACTTCGGTTCGGCTGCGACCAGCGTGGGACGGCACGAAGGTGGCGATAGCTCGGGTGACAACGAAGGCGGCAGAGGAGCTGGACGGGAAGTTTGTCAAAATCAAGTACACGTCCTGCCTGATCCGGAAGGTGGCTCCAATGCAGACGCGGCAGCAACGTTGTTACAAGTGTCTGGAGATGGGACACGTCCGGGCAGCGTGCACGAGCGAGGTCGATCGCTCGGCCAGCTGCATTCGATGCGGGAAGCCAGATCATCAGGCGAAGAGCTGCACGGCGGAGGTGTGCTGTGCCGTGTGCAGCGGCCCGCATCCGGTCGGTCATCTGACGTGCCGGCGCTAAAGGTGCTGCAGATCAACCTTGGGCGAAGCAGGACAGCTCAGGACCTGCTGATGCAGACGGCTCGCGAGCTGGATGTTCAGGTGGTGCTCGCCTGTGAGCTGTATCGGCCGCCTCGAGATGATCCGCGATGGGCTGTTGATGAGGAGTTGAGCGTGGCGATCGTCGCAACGGGGGCTTACCCCATCCAGCGTCTGTGGGGAAGCGTCGTCCCGGGATTGGTGGTTGCCACGATAGCGGGAGTCACTTTCGCCAGCTGCTACGTGTCGCCCAGCAGTGGTTCGGAAGACTTCGAGGAGTTTCTTGGTGCGGTGGAGGTGTCGCTGGTGGGACACACAACATCAGTCCTGGCCGGGGACTTCAACGCCTGGAACGAGGAGTGGGGGAGTGCGCGCACTACCCGGAAGGGGCAGGAGCTCCTAAGCGTGGTGGAGCAGCTGGCGCTGCAGACGCTGAACCGTGGCAACGTGCCCACCTTCAAGGGCAACGGGGTTGCGCGGGAAAGCGTCATCGACGTCTCCTTCGCCAGCCAATCCATCGTGCGGCCGGACTCATGGCGCGTGCTTAACCGCTTCTCCGGCAGCGATCACGCGTACATCGAGTTCCAGGTGGAGGTTCCGGGTCAACGGAACAAGCGACGTGGCCAGCAGCACCAAAGCCAAGCAGCAGCCAGTGACGGGACAGCCAGGCATGCCGGAACTCGGTGGAAGACGACGCAGTTCGTCCGGAAGAGCTTTGACATCGCCCTCACAGTCGGCCGCTTCGGACAGGTCGACACTCCGGAGGGACTGGTTGGCGGACTCACTCGGGCGTGCGATGAGACCATGGAGAGAGTACACGGGGCTACCTTCCACCGCAAGCCCCAGGTGTACTGGTGGTCTCCGGACATCGAGCGCTTGAGGGAAGAGTGCGAAGCAGCGGAGGCAGCCCATCGCCGGGCTCAACCGTCGGAGCGTGCTGTGACGTCTGCCGGACTGCAGGATTGTCGTCGTTTGCTGCAGGCCAGTATCCAGAACAGCAAGGAGAGCAGCCTTCAGGAGCTGATTGACGGCGTCGAGGCTGAGGTGTTTGGTCTTGGGTACAAGGTTGTGCGGGCGAAGCTTCGCGGCCGGGCGCCACCGGAAACGGATCGAGCTGTTCTTGGTCCGATCGTCGACGCCTTGTTCCCGGAGCATCCAGCGTTCGAGTGGCCGGACATCGAAGCGAGCACCGCCTCACACGTCGCTCTGAGGCCGGTCACGAGCTCGGAAGTCCTGCTGCTGGCTGAGCGGATGGCGTCGTCCAAGGCGCCAGGGTTGGACGGCATCCCGAACACTGCGGTGAAGGCAGCGATGCGGAAGCACCCGGAGGTCTTCGTGGACGTGTACAACCAGCTGCTCGAGCGAGGCGAGTTTCCTGCGGCGTGGAAGGAGGCTCGACTTGTGCTGATCGCGAAACCGGGCAAGCAGCCGGGCGACCCGTCATCATATCGTCCGCTGCTCATGCTGGGAGCAGTCGCCAAGGGGTTCGAGCGGGTGATCCTGGATCGACTGAACGAGCACTTGGAGGACATCGATGCTCCGCGACTGTCGCCAAGACAGTATGGGTTCCGGCGCGGCCGTTCAACAATACAGGCCATCGAACGTGTGATCGAGAGGGGGCAGCACGCGAGGACGTTCCATCGCACCAACCAGCGGGATCCTCGATGTCTGGTGGTGGCAGCACTGGATGTCAGGAATGCCTTCAACTCCGCCAGTTGGGAGGCGATCGCGGCTGCCCTGCAGAAGCTGCAAGTTCCAGTAGCCCTCCAGAGAATGTTGCGCAGCTACTTCTCTGAGAGGAGGCTGGTGTTTGAAACCAGCGAGGGACCAGTGCGGCGAACGGTCACGGCGGGCGTTCCACAGGGCTCAATCCTGGGCCCGACTCTGTGGAACGCCATGTACGACGGCGTGCTTCGGCTGGCGCTACCTGAGGGCGCTGAGGTGATCGGTTTTGCCGACGACGTCGTGGTGCTGGCGAGCGGGACGACACCGGAGGCGGCGACGCGCTTAGCTGAAACAGCGATTGGAATGATCAGCTCGTGGATGGCGCAACACCACCTGGAGCTTGCTCCGGCCAAGACCGAGCTGGTCATTGTTTCCACAATGCGGAGGGAACGCACCCGCGTTCCAGTAACGATCGACGGAGTGGAGAAGATGCCGACCCGCACGCTCAAGTACCTCGGGGTCATTCTTGAGGATCACTTGTCGTGGAGGCCACACGTCGAGCAGGCCACGTCGAAGGCGCTCCGTGTGGCGCAGGCCATCTCCAGGCTGCTTCGTAACCATGGCGGTCCTAAGTGTGCGAAGCGACGTTTGTTATCATCGGTAGTGGACTCTACTCTCCGCTATGCTGCGCCGATTTGGCATGAAGCGGTCCAGCTTCGGGCGTGTCGCAGGCAGCTGAACCGGGTGCAGGGACTTTACGCACGGCCGGTGGCCCGCGCCTTCGTTACGGTGAGGAACGAGGTGGCAACGGTCCTTGCCAGCGTCATCCCCATCGTGCTGCAGGTGACGGAGGACGCTCGCTGTTACCAGCGACATCAGGCGACGGGAGCGAGTTTGCGGGAGCTGCGCATCGAGGAACGCGCTAATACAATAGCCGAGTGGCAGCGGCAGTGGGACCAGCTGGAACCAGAAAGCCGCTACACACGGTGGGCACACCGAGTTATCCCGGACTTGGCGGCATGGAAGAACCGGCGGCACGGAGAGATGACCTTCCATCTCGCGCAAATTCTCTCCGGCCACGGTTTCTTTCATGAATACCTGCATACCAAACATCTGGCGCCATCCGCTGACTGTGTCAGGTGCCCGGGAGTTGTGGAGAGTGCTGAGCATGCGTTTTTTGACTGCCCGAGGTTCGCAGATGTTCGACAAGCATTGCTCGGCGAGGATGATGCAGCTGTTGTGACGCCGGAAACTCTCGTGGAGTTTATGTTGAGCAGTCCGGCGAGATGGAGTAGCGTTTGCGAAGCGGCGCGTAATATCACCACATCTCTGCAGCAGGATTGGTACGTCGAACGTGCCACCAGCGCCAATGCAGAGATGGTAGCCGCAACGCAGCGTTTGGACGAGGCCCACAACACCACGCGGGCAGCTCGGAACGAGCGACGGAACGAGGCTCGCAGGCAGCTTACGCTTGAACGACAGGCGGCAAGGCCACCTCCGGTGCATCCGGATGGCCGGCCGTACACGGAGGAGGAGTTGGTCCTGCGCGAACAACAGATGCAGCGGACACGAGACAAGGTCCGCAGACACCGTGCTCGTCGGAGGGTGCAGAGTGACGAGGTGGTGGACTGCCGTGATTATCTTTGGGCTTTGTTCGGTGTGGGTGCATTTGACGAAGAATGAAAAGTGGCTAGGGGGCACGACTGCCCAGTAGGGAAAGAGCGTCGCAGCCTTAAGGCCAAAAAAATAACGAGCGACAAGGCAATGTGCCTTAGTAGGTGGAAAGTGGATACGGGCACGACTGCCCAGTGGGGAAAAAAGCGTCGCAGCC
>NW_026045160.1:117500-135000 GCF_943734845.2 Anopheles funestus
CCGCCCCATGGCCCTTGTATGTCTGCACCACAGTTCCTGTTCGTTCCGTGCCTATGGCCGGATACGTATTGCACATCGGTATACCTGTCGCTACTCAGGCAACTCGTGTGCGTGGATTGGATCGAGAACATGGTGTGTGCCCCATGTTATAATTGATAGTCCATATCCACTTTATAGGTTAAAGTCATAAGTTGTGATTGCACAACCATTCTTCATAAGAGTTTAATCACTCTTCAACTAACTTTCGTTCTGGTGTCTTGGTATCAAATCGCGTAAGACACAAGATTCTACTGGCCAAATAGAATCTAGCACATTGGTTAACCTGGCGCCGCAGTCAACTCATGTGCTTGGATCGGATCGAGCTATTGAGTATTGGGCCTGCATACTCGCTCATCCGTATCCTTTGCGTACCGCCCCATGGCCCCGTCCTTAGAGTTAATGACTAGTAGGCTTAACTCTTTGTATGTCTGCACCACAGTTCCCGTTCGTTCCGTGCCGTGGCCGGATACGTATTGCACATCGGTATACCTGTCGCTACTCAGGCAACTCGTGTGCGTGGATTGGATCGAGCTCATGGGGTGTGTAGAGATTCCATGTTATAATTGCAAGTCCATATCCACTTTATAGGTTAAAGTCATAAGTTGTGATTGCACAACCATACTTCATAAGAGTTTAATAACTCTTCAACTAACTTTCGTTCTGGTGTCTTGGTATCAAATCGCATAAGACACAAGATTCTACTGGCCAAATAGAATCTAGCACATTGGTTAACCTGGCGCCGCAGTCAACTCATGTGCTTGGATCGGATCGAGCTATTGAGTATTGGGCCTGCATACTCGCTCATCCGTATCCTTTGCGTACCGCCCCATGGCCCCGTCCTTAGAGTTAATGACTAATAGGCTTAACTCTTTGTATGTCTGCACCACAGTTCCCGATCGTTCCGTGCCGTGGCCGGATACGTATTGCACAACAGTAGATACCATCACCTGACGTATCTAACACACCACTATTGTAACTCGTCGTCGAAGGACCTTTCAAGTGCCTGATGGCCAGGGGAGCTCTTACACGGCACGGAGACACAGTGATGCTCGCCCATCACAGTGTACAACGATCGAGTTTGCTTAAGTGTCTGGGTACCTACACACCAGACACAATGCAATGGCCACGGATCCACACAAGGCACATCACATGCAGAAAGCTTCACCAGATTATGACACATACCACACTCTTGTAACTCGTCGTCGAAGGGGCGTTCAAAGTGCCTTACGGCTAGGGGAGATCTAGCACGGCACGGAGACACAGTGATGGTTGCCCATCAAAGTGTACAACGATCGAGTTTGCTTTCCGCGCAAGCGTTCTAAGTGTCTGGGTACCTACACACCAGACACAATGCAATGGCCACGGATCCACACAAGGCACATCACATGCAGAAAGCTTCACCAGATTCTGACACATACCACACTCTTGTAACTCGTCGTCGAAGGGGCGTTCAAAGTGCCTTACGGCTAGGGGGGATCTAGCACGGCACGGAGACACAGTGATGGTCACCCATCAAAGTGTACAACGATCGAGTTTGCTTTCCGCGCAAGCGTTCTAAGTGTCTGGGTATCTAAGCACCAGACACAATGCAATGGCCACGGATCCACACAAGGCACATCACATGCAGAAAGCTTCACCAGATTCTGACACATACCACACACATGCAACTCGTCGTCGAAGGGGCGTTCAAGTGCCTTACGGCTAGGGGAGATCTAGCTCGGCACGGAGACACAGTGATGGTCACCCATCAAAGTGTACAACGAACGAGTTGGCTTTCAACAAATTCTGACACATAGCAAGCGAGCGACCGAGCTACACCGAAGGCAGCCCATGGTTGGTCACTCGCGGACGATCATCAGTAATGATCCTTCCGCAGGTTCACCTACGGAAACCTTGTTACGACTTTTACTTCCTCTAAATCATCAAGTTCGGTCAACTTCAGCCATGCCAGCTGCAGCTCACGAAGGAACCGCGGAAGGTAAGCCTCCAGAAACCTCACTAAATAATCCATCGGTAGTAGCGACGGGCGGTGTGTACAAAGGGCAGGGACGTAATCAGCACTAGCTAATGACTAGTGCTTACTAGAAATTCCAGGTTCATGGGGACCGTTGCAGTCCCCAATCCCGACTAGATGGGCATTTTAGTGATTTCCCGTTCCTCTCGGAATGGGGGCGCCTATTGGCGAGAACACGCTGCGACCCACATTGTAGCACGCGTGCAGCCCAGAACATCTAAGGGCATCACGGACCTGTTATCGCTCATTCTCAGCTTGCTAAACACAAGTTGTCCCGCTAAGCAGGGCAAACGTAGCCGACGACCGCCCGTGAAGGCGCCGCCCGGCTGTAACGTCAGGTGCGCCCGGAGGCGCACTGCTGACAGCGTTCTAGTTAGCATGTTTGAGTCACGTTCGTTATCGGAATTAACCAGACAAATCATTCCACGAACTAAGAACGGCCATGCACCACTACCCTTAAATTTGAGAAAGAGCTATCAATCTGTCTTACCTCGATAAGTTTGGACCTGGTAAATTTTCCCGTGTTGAGTCAAATTAAGCCGCAAGCTCCACTTCTTGTGGTGCCCTTCCGTCAATTCCTTTAAGTTTCAACTTTGCAACCATACTTCCCCCGGAACCCGATTTTGGTTTCCCGGAAGCGACTGAGAGCACCGAATAGGGGTAGCGTCTCCCAATTGCTAATTGGCATCGTTTACGGTTAGAACTAGGGCGGTATCTAATCGCCTTCGATCCTCTAACTTTCGTTCTTGATTAAAGAAAGCATCCATGGCAAACGCTTTCGCTTCAGTTGGTCCTACGACGGTCTACGAATTTCACCTCTCGCGCCGTAATACCAATGCCCCCAACTACTTCTGTTAATCATTACCTCTAGGTTTCTGACAAACCAACGAAATCGTATAAACCGAGGTCATATTCCATTATTCCATGCAAGATTATTCTCGGCCAACGCCAACCCCACGGGGGGGCCGGACGCTTTGTCTTAGCCTGCTTTGAGCACTCTAATTTGTTCAAGGTAAATGTGAGTATCTTGAGCACCATGAGGAGCCCGTGCCGGAGTTAACCGGTAGCACGGTACTCGTTCACAGAGTAACGCCCAAGTACACCATTGTGAGTCGCAGCCGTGAGCGCGCGCACGAACGGCCCCGGCGTGTAACCGGGCGCCCGTGGCGGTCACGTGTCTGGACGGGCAATCAACTTCGAACGTTTTAACCGCAACAACTTTAATATACGCTAGTGGAGCTGGAATTACCGCGGCTGCTGGCACCAGACTTGCCCTCCACTTGATCCTTGTTGAAGGATTTATACTCAACTCATTCCAATTATGGACCATCGTTAGAGAGGTCCATATTGTTATTTCTCGTCACTACCTCCCCGTACTGGGATTGGGTAATTTACGCGCCTGCTGCCTTCCTTGGATGTGGTAGCCATTTCTCAGGCTCCCTCTCCGGAATCGAACCCTGATTCCCCGTTACCCGTCGCAACCATGGTAGTCCTCTACACTACCATCAATAGTTGATAGGGCAGACATTTGAAAGATCTGTCGTCAGTCGACAAGCGACCATACGATCTGCGTCCTTATCCAGACTTCAACTCAAGCCGCCCGGAGGCGATTGGTTTAACTAATAAGTGCACCAGTTCAGCTACCCGCGAGGGCAACAGTCCCGGCATGTTGCATGTATTAGCTCTGGATTTTCCACAGTTATCCAAGTAACTAGTGGTAGGATGATCTTGTGAATTATAGCTGTTATACTGAGCCTTATGCGGTTTCACATTCATTTATGTTTGTACTTAGACATGCATGGCTTAACCTTTGAGACAAGCGTATATTACTGGTAGGATCAACCAGAATTCGTTCCACTACAGACACACACTCGCTTAGTGGGAAATAAATTTCCACACAACTCTCTCTCTCTAGAACCATATGGAATGGCTCTTTGGTATTGGGTAAGGCACCAATTTGTTGGGGTGTAACGGTCACCACCAACTTTAAGTTTGTTAGGGCACAACGGAAACCACTAACTAAACTTTAGGAAACTAAATTTCCTCACACATTATCTCTCACCATATTAGCACTAGGTGCTATCCACGATTGTACAACGTTTCAACTCTTGAATCGACCGTAGGGCCGCGGAATTGCTTCCGGGCCCCTATTCTCGCTATTAATTGTTCATCTCTTTCAATACATCGAGTTCGTTCCATTGGGTAGTTCGCATGGCGAACGTTTTGATGCAGCCCCCTGGGGGACCACGGCACTTTACACCGGGTATGGTGTATGCGCAACCTACAGATAACAATAAACCCCTTATGCGTGTGTAAACCGATGTTGGGCTGCTCAACATCTTTCATGGTTACATCACTTGCACCAGAACCCACGGTGCCGATTTGGTAATATGTTGTACATTTACTCTCAAGATGTACGCTTCGGCCCCTTATTCAGGGGCTCAAGCTATTACCAGCAAGAACAATCCTCATCCAGACTTGAACTCGAAACACCCGCAGGCGAACGGTTTAACTAATAAGTGCACCAGTCTTGAATCCATGCGTCGGTGGAAACAATGCCGGCGTGTTGCATGTATTAGCTCTGAACTTAGCGAGTGATTGCCTTGCAGCTGTCATACTGAGCGTAGAGCGTGATTATCGCTCACTTGAACCATGTTGAATGGCTCTTTGGTGTAGGGTAAGGCACCAATTTGTTGGGGCGTAACGGTCACCACCAACTTAAGACTTGCTTATAGGTATTTCAACGTTTTCAACTCTTAAATCGACCGTGTTTCATTATCATCTCTTCTTCTTATTAAATGCATAGAGTTCGTTCCATTGGGTAGTTCGCGTGGCGAACGGTTTGATGCAGCCCCCCGGGGGGGACCACGGCACTTTACACCGGGCATGGTGTATGCGCAACCTACAGATCACCAATATATTTGTGATCGATAATGCACACTTCTTACACGACTGACCAGTCGACAGCGCTGCCTTCCTATTATGCGTGTGTAAACCGATGTTGGGCTGCTCAACATCTTTCACGGTTACATCACTTGCACCCGAACCCATGGTGCCGATTTGGTAATATGTTGTACATGGTCTCAAGATGTACGCTTCGACCCCTTAAGGGCTCAAGCTATTACCAGCAAGATCAATCCTCATCCAGACTTGAACTCGAAACACCCGGAGGCGAACGGTTTAACTAATAAGTGCACCAGTCTTGAATCCATGCGTCGGTGGAAACAATGCCGGCATGTTGCATGTATTAGCTCTGAACTTAGCGAGTGATTGCCTTGCAGCTGTCGAACTGAGCGTAGAGCGTGATTATCGCTCACTTGAAAGGGTCAAGCCCTTTCGAGTCGTCCGGTTTTTACGCCAGACGACTCGGTTCACCATCTTTCGGGATACAAGTTGACTAAGTGGTACCACTACACTTATCAACTTTCGATTTGGTAATCCTCATCCAGCTTCCTTTCTGGAGGTCCCGAGGATTACCAATTGGGCTGTCATACTGAGCTCATATATTGGAGATCGATAATGCACACTTCTTACACGACTGACCAGTCGACAGCGCTGCCTTCCTATTATGCGTGTGTAAACCGATGTTGGGCTGCTCAACATCTTTCACGGTTACATCACTTGCACCAGAACCCACGGTGCCGATTTGGTAATATGTTGTACATTTACTCAAGATGTACGCTTCGGCCCCTTATTCAGGGGCTCAAGCTATTACCAGCAAGAACAATCCTCATCCAGACTTGAACTCGAAACACCCGGAGGCGAACGGTTTAACTAATAAGTGCACCAGTCTTGAATCCATGCGTCGGTGGAAACAATGCCGGCGTGTTGCATGTATTAGCTCTGAACTTAGCGAGTGATTGCCTTGCAGCTGTCATACTGAGCGTAGAGCGTGATTATCGCTCACTTGAACCATGTTGAATGGCTCTTTGGTGTAGGGTAAGGCACCAATTTGTTGGGGCGTAACGGTCACCACCAACTTAAGACTTGCTTATAGGTATTTCAACGTTTTCAACTCTTAAATCGACCGTGTTTCATTATCATCTCTTCTTCTTATTAAATGCATAGAGTTCGTTCCATTGGGTAGTTCGCGTGGCGAACGGTTTGATGCAGCCCCCCGGGGGGGTCCACGGCACTTTACACCGGGCATGGTGTATGCGCAACCTACAGATCACCAATATATTTGTGATCGATAATGCACACTTCTTACACGACTGACCAGTCGACAGCGCTGCCTTCCTATTATGCGTGTGTAAACCGATGTTGGGCTGCTCAACATCTTTCACGGTTACATCACTTGCACCCGAACCCATGGTGCCGATTTGGTAATATGTTGTACATGGTCTCAAGATGTACGCTTCGACCCCTTATTCAGGGGCTCAAGCTATTACCAGCAAGAACAATCCTCATCCAGACTTGAACTCGAAACACCCGGAGGCGAACGGTTTAACTAATAAGTGCACCAGTCTTGAATCCATGCGTCGGTGGAAACAATGCCGGCATGTTGCATGTATTAGCTCTGAACATAGCGAGTGATTGCCTTGTAGCTGTCGAACTGAGCGTAGAATGTGATTATCGCTCACTTGAAAGGGTCAAGCCCTTTCGAGTCGTCCGGTTTTTACGCCAGACGACTCGGTTCACCATCTTTCGGGAAGGGACCGTCTCGGTCGCAAGCTGCTCCGGTCCCTAAACAACCTGCGACAAATGATAGGAAATGCCGACATCAACACGTGTTCAGTTTGGTTTATCGCTCATAGGTCTTTTTGACCATCGATCCCTGATTATAACTCTCAATTAAACAGTCAGGAGAGTAAGGCATGCCCATCGATATCTCATCGACAGGCGATACCGCAAGAACGGCCAACGACACATCAGGTGATCGATTATTGCTACGACTTTTGCTTAATCGTTTCCACTCCTTAGAGAAAGAAACCCCCGGGGACCGTCTCGGTCGCAAGCTGCTCCGGTCCCCAAACAACCTGCGACAAATGATAGGAAATGCCGACATCAATACGTGTTCAGTTTGGTTTATCGCTCATTGGTCTGTTTGACCATCGATCCCTGATTAAACTCTCAGTAATCCAGTCGGGAGAGTAAGGCATGCCCATCGATATCTCATCGACAGGCGATACCGCTTGAACGGCCAACGACACATCAGAGGATCGTATCTTGCTACAACTTTTGCTTAATCGTTTCTTCTCCTTGGAGAAAGAAACCCCCGGGGACCGTCTCGGCCGCAAGCTGCTCCGGTCCCTAAACAACCTGCGGCATCAAATGATAGGAAAAGCCGACATCAATACGTGTTCAGTTTGGTTTATCGCTCATTGGTCTTGTTTGACCATCGATCCCTGATTAATACTCTCAATTAGAAGGTCGGTAGAGTAAGGCATGCCCATCGATATCTCATCGACAGGCGATACCGCATGAACGGCCAACGACACATCAGAGGATCGTATCTTGCTACAACTCTTGCTTAATAGTTTCCACTCCTTGGAGAACGAAACCCCCGGGGACCGTCTCGGCCGCAAGTTGCTCCGGTCCCTAAACAACCTGCGGCATCAAATGATAGGAAAAGCCGACATCAATACGTGTTCAGTTTGGTTTATCGCTCATAGGTCTGTTTGACCATCGATCCTAGAATTCAACTTTCGAGTAAGGCATGCCCGTCGATATCTCATCGATAGGCGATACCGGTAGAACGGCCAACGACACACATCTAGGATCGCATTTACTCTTCCTTGGATGGATAACCAATACCCTAGGACCGTTTCATCGCGAGCTGCTCCGGTCCTCAAACAACTCGCGAACCACCGATAGGATGATATTAGGAATGGCCGACTTTCATCCTTTAACTCTCAGTTCTGCTTACCAAAACATAGGTACTTGGACCTTAAAGACCACTATATGTTCCCCGATCGGGGGCAATCGGAACGTCTATCCATCATCAACATCGTTTCACTCATTCCGAACCACCAAATTGGACAGACAGTACCATATTCACCAACCGATTGCTTCAACTTCGCAAACTGTATGGTAAGTTCTACTAATTTCACATCTTACCATCGACTAATAGTGCATAAATCCACTTGGAAATCACTTTTCCTTGGTCCTCGGACCTTCTACGACAACGTCCAACAAATATCCGAAGTCGTTTCCCAACTTAGACCAAGCATTTCGTATCTTTACTTCTAATCGATTTTTTCTCGCATAATTGACGATCAAAATCTAAAAACCACATTTTGAGCCAGAAGCAGTCGTCCGATCGTCCTGGGGGTAGTCTCAATCGATTTAGAAGGGTCCAATTCATAAAGATACATACTCAGTCAAAATCATGCTTCTGGCTCACCTACCCCCTATATAGTAAACGAAAGCGTACAGGCGTGGAAAACGTGCCATTTTTCTCCATCACGGACTTTTTTTTTCTCGTTGCACCGACTCTAGTAAAAAAGTGAAATTTTTTACTAGTTACCAACTTTTGCAAATTATCATCGGATATCACTTTTTATGGTCTATAGTAAGTTCTTATCACGTTTTAGTAGTTTTTGAAAAAAAAATTTTTTTGAACTTTTCAAAATTTTTCAAAACAAAGTTTTTGTAGGCGGTTTTGTGTATGGAGGGTTACTAGTCTCGGGGTCACTGTTTGACCAAAAAACCACTATATATCATTCGAAAGGTAATTTCAAGGGCTACAAAAAATTGTTCTACGGCACCCCCCTCCGACGTCTAGTATTCGAGTTATTGGCCAAAAACCATCACTTGAGCGATTTTTCGTTCAGGGTACCCGACTCTAGTAAAAAAGTGAAATTTTTCTCGATTGACCAAGTGTTGCAAATGACCATCGGATTTCACTTTTTATGGTCTATAGTGAGTTCTGATCACGATTTGGTACTTTTTGAAAAAATTTTTTTGACGCACTTTTCAAAATTTTGCAAAACCAAAACTTTTTAGGCGGTTTTGTGTATGGAGGGTTACTAGTCTCGGGGTCACTGTTTGACCAAAAAACCACTATATATCATTCGAAAGGTAATTTCAAGGGCTACAAAAAATTGTTCTACGGCACCCCCCTCCGACGTCTAGTATTCGAGTTATTGGCCAAAAACCGCAACTATAGCGGTTTTTCGTACAGGGTACCCGACTCTAGTAAAATGATGCGATTTTTACTAGTCTAGGAACTTTTTGGTCAAAAAATCAAGTATATGTCATTCGATAGATAATTTCAAGGGCTACCAAAAATTGTTCCACGACACCCCCCTGCGACGTCTAGTATTCGAGTTATTAGCCAAAAACCGCAACTTTAGCGGTTTTTCGTCCAGGGTACCCGACTCTAGTAAAATGATGCGATTTTTACTAGTCTAGGGAACTTTTTGGCCAAAAATCAAGTATATGTCATTCGATAGATAATTTCAAGGGCTACCAAAAATTGTTCCACGACACCCCCCTGCGACGTCTAGTATTCGAGTTATTAGCCAAAAACCGCAATTATAGCGGTTTTTCGTCCAGGGTACCCGACTCTAGTAAAATGATGCGATTTTTACTAGTCTAGGGAACTTTTTGGCCAAAAATCAAGTATATGTCATTCGATCGATAATTTCAAGGGCTACCAAAAATTGTTCCATGACACCCCCCTGCGACGTCTAGTATTCGAGTTATGGGCCAAAAACCATTCATACTTGAGCATTTTGCTCATTTTGCCTGTACGGGTACCGGGGACTAGTAAAATCAGGCCAATTTTACTAGAGTAGGGGTCCTTTTTGGTCAAAAAAACAACTTTTGCTCGTTCGATAGGGAATCGATAGGGCAACAAAAAATCGTTCTACGACCCCCCCTTCCGATGTCTAGTATTCGAGTTATGGGCCAAAAACAGTTTATAGCTAATTTTTCACTCGATTTTTCACCAAGTATCGCACATTACTCCGGTTCTATACATTGGATCGTCAATCTTTAAGATTTTATGGGTAGTTCCAACTGTTTGCTACATTTCATCCATACATCACCAACCGATTCAATGTCTGTGCTAGAAGTTATTAGAGGAATAAAAAAATTTACCCTTGGCTTTGGACCGTACAATTTTACCCATTTTTGGCCCATATTTGCCCCATAGCTCCGCCGGTATCCAAGATATGGCCACACTTTCTTCTGGCCATGGGTAGATGGCACTTGTGGCTAGATTTCTTCCATGCACCACTAATCGCTACCATGTCTGTGGCCGGAGCTATTCACGAAAGCGCCTCGCGCACTTGGTCGGATTTTTGGTCCAACTTGCACCATTTTTGGCCCATATTTGCCCCATAGCTCCGCCGGTATCCAAGATATGGCCACACTTTCTTCTGGCCATGGGTAGATGGCACTTGTGGCTAGATTTCTTCCATGCACCACTAATCGCTGCCATGTCTCTGGCCGGAGCTATTCGACGAACAACCATCGCATTTACCTAGGTACTTTTTCGGATTTTTGGTCCAACTTGCACCATTTTTGGCCCATATTTGCCCCATAGCTCCGCCGGTATCCAAGATATGGCCACACTTTCTTCTGGCTATGGGTAGATGGCACTTGTGGCTAGATTTCTTCCATGCACCACTAATCGCTACCATGTCTGTGGCCGGAGCTATTCGACGAACAACCATCGCATTTACCTAGGTACTTTTTCGGATTTTTGGTCCAACTTGCACCATTTTTGGCCCGTATTTGCCCCATAGCTCCGCCGGTATCCAAGATATGGCCACACTTTCTTCTGGCCATGGGTAGATGGCACTTGTGGCTAGATTTCTTCCATGCACTACTAATCGCTACCATGTCTCTGGCCGGAGCTATTCACGAAAGCGCCTCGCGCACTTGGTCGGATTTTTGGTCCAACTTGCACCATTTTTGGCCCATATTTGCCCCATAGCTCCGCCGGTATCCAAGATATGGCCACACTTTCTTCTGGCCATGGGTAGATGGCACTTGTGGCTAGATTTCTTCCATGCACCACTAATCGCTACCATGTCTGTGGCCGGAGCTATTCACGAAAGCGCCTCGCGCACTTGGTCGGATTTTTGGTCCACCTGGCACCATTGTTGGCCCGTATTTGCCCCATAGCTCCGCCGGTATCCAAGATATGGCCACACTTTCTTCTGGCCATGGGTAGATGGCACTTGTGGCTAGATTTCTTCCATGCACCACTAATCGCTACCATGTCTCTGGCCGGAGCTATTCACGAAAGCGCCTCGCGCACTTGGTCGGATTTTTGGTCCAACTTGCACCATTTTTGGCCCATATTTGCCCCATAGCTCCGCCGGTATCCAAGATATGGCCACACTTTCTTCTGGCCATGGGTAGATGGCACTTGTGGCTAGATTTCTTCCATGCACCACTAATCGCTACCATGTCTGTGGCCGGAGCTATTCACGAAAGCGCCTCGCGCACTTGGTCGGATTTTTGGTCCACCTGGCACCATTGTTGGCCCGTATTTGCCCCATAGCTCCGCCGGTATCCAAGATATGGCCACACTTTCTTCTGGCCATGGGTAGATGGCACTTGTGGCTAGATTTCTTCCATGCACTACTAATCGCTACCATGTCTCTGGCCGGAGCTATTCACGAAAGCGCCTCGCGCACTTGGTCGGATTTTTGGTCCAACTTGCACCATTTTTGGCCCATATTTGCCCCATAGCTCCGCCGGTATCCAAGATATGGCCACACTTTCTTCTGGCCATGGGTAGATGGCACTTGTGGCTAGATTTCTTCCATGCACCACTAATCGCTACCATGTCTGTGGCCGGAGCTATTCACGAAAGCGCCTCGCGCACTTGGTCGGATTTTTGGTCCACCTGGCACCATTGTTGGCCCGTATTTGCCCCATAGCTCCGCCGGTATCCAAGATATGGCCACACTTTGTTCTGGCCATGGGTAGATGGCACTTGTGGCTAGATTTCTTCCATGCACCACTAATCGCTACCATGTCTGTGGCCGGAGCTATTCACGAAAGCGCCTCGCGCACTTGGTCGGATTTTTGGTCCACCTGGCACCATTGTTGGCCCGTATTTGCCCCATAGCTCCGCCGGTATCCAAGATATGGCCACACTTTCTTCTGGCCATGGGTAGATGGCACTTGTGGCTAGATTTCTTCCATGCACCACTAATCGCTACCATGTCTCTGGCCGGAGCTATTCACGAAAGCGCCTCGCGCACTTGGTCGGATTTTTGGTCCAACTTGCACCATTTTTGGCCCATATTTGCCCCATAGCTCCGCCGGTATCCAAGATATGGCCACACTTTCTTCTGGCCATGGGTAGATGGCACTTGTGGCTAGATTTCTTCCATGCACCACTAATCGCTACCATGTCTGTGGCCGGAGCTATTCACGAAAGCGCCTCGCGCACTTGGTCGGATTTTTGGTCCACCTGGCACCATTGTTGGCCCGTATTTGCCCCATAGCTCCGCCGGTATCCAAGATATGGCCACACTTTCTTCTGGCCATGGGTAGATGGCACTTGTGGCTAGATTTCTTCCATGCACTACTAATCGCTACCATGTCTCTGGCCGGAGCTATTCACGAAAGCGCCTCGCGCACTTGGTCGGATTTTTGGTCCAACTTGCACCATTTTTGGCCCATATTTGCCCCATAGCTCCGCCGGTATCCAAGATATGGCCACACTTTCTTCTGGCCATGGGTAGATGGCACTTGTGGCTAGATTTCTTCCATGCACCACTAATCGCTACCATGTCTGTGGCCGGAGCTATTCACGAAAGCGCCTCGCGCACTTGGTCGGATTTTTGGTCCACCTGGCACCATTGTTGGCCCGTATTTGCCCCATAGCTCCGCCGGTATCCAAGATATGGCCACACTTTGTTCTGGCCATGGGTAGATGGCACTTGTGGCTAGATTTCTTCCATGCACCACTAATCGCTACCATGTCTGTGGCCGGAGCTATTCGACGAACAACCATCGCATTTACCTAGGTACTTTTTCAGATTTTTGGTCCAACTTGCACCATTTTTGGCCCATATTTGCCCCATAGCTCCGCCGGTATCCAAGATATGGCCACACTTTCTTCTGGCCATGGGTAGATGGCACTTGTGGCTAGATTTCTTCCATGCACCACTAATCGCTACCATGTCTGTGGCCGGAGCTATTCACGAAAGCGCCTCGCGCACTTGGTCGGATTTTTGGTCCAACTTGCACCATTTTTGGCCCATATTTGCCCCATAGCTCCGCCGGTATCCAAGATATGGCCACACTTTCTTCTGGCCATGGGTAGATGGCACTTGTGGCTAGATTTCTTCCATGCACCACTAATCGCTACCATGTCTGTGGCCGGAGCTATTCACGAAAGCGCCTCGCGCACTTGGTCGGATTTTTGGTCCAACTTGCACCATTTTTGGCCCATATTTGCCCCATAGCTCCGCCGGTATCCAAGATAGCGCCACACTTTCTTCTGGCCATGGGTAGATGGCACTTGTGGCTAGATTTCTTCCATGCACCACTAATCGCTACCATGTCTGTGGCCGGAGCTATTCGACGAACAACCATCGCATTCACCTTCTCGTTGCACTTCTTCGGGAATTTGGTGCAACCAAGTTTTCACTATAACTTGGTCATTTTCCGTCCATCGGACATGCGGTTTTGGGTGTCGATACTTGACACCGCACGCTACAATATGTTCCTCCACGACCATGTGGTCCGATGCTTCCAACAGGAGCTATTCGAGGAGTACCGATTTTTCACCATTAAAAATGCTCAATTTTGCACCAACTTTTGCCTATAACTCAGGCTGTATCGATCGGATCTTCAATCTTGAAAAAGTTTTGGATAGGTGGCACCAAATGCTACATTTCGTTCTTCCACGTCAACTTTGTCCGATGTCTAGCAAAAAAGTTATTCGCGAACCAAGTCCAGAACCCATGCAATGGCTGCCCTCATTGCATACATCACGGCGGTTAACTCTAGTTACTCTATACCGTGGACTTGGTACTTTTTCAGGCATTCGTTGCTACTTCTTGGTTCATGATATTCGTTTACGGTCTTCACTAGGGCATTTGGTGCTCCTTATCGGTTCATGATATTCGTTTACGGTCTTCACTAGGGCATTTGGTGCTCCTTATCGGTTCATGATATTCGTTTACGGTCTTCACTAGGGCATTTGGTGCTCCTTATCGGTTCATGATATTCGTTTACGGTCTTCACTAGGGCATTTGGTGCTCCTTATCGGTTCATGATATTCGTTTACGGTCTTCACTAGGGCATTTGGTGCTCCTTATCGGTTCATGATATTCGTTTACGGTCTTCACTAGGGCATTTGGTGCTCCTTATCGGTTCATGATATTCGTTTACGGTCTTCACTAGGGCATTTGGTAATGGGCTTCCCACTTTCTACTGATCGATCCATACTCACTTGCGTGCACCTAGCCTAGGAAGGTTTCCTTGGGCTTCCCATCTTTCTACTGATCGATCCATACTCACTTGCGTGCACCTAGCCTAGGAAGGTTTCCTATGGCTTCCCATCTTTCTACTGATCGATCCATACTCACTTGCGTGCACCTAGCCTAGGAAGGTTTCCTATGGCTTCCCATCTTTCTACTGATCGATCCATACTCACTTGCGTGCACCTAGCCTAGGAAGGTTTCCTATGGCTTCCCATCTTTCTACTGATCGATCCATACTCACTTGCGTGCACCTAGCCTAGGAAGGTTTCCTATGGCTTCCCATCTTTCTACTGATCGATCCATACTCACTTGCGTGCACCTAGCCTAGGAAGGTTTCCTATGGCTTCCCATCTTTCTACTGATCGATCCATACTCACTTGCGTGCACCTAGCCTAGGAAGGTTTCCTTGGGCTTCCCATCTTTCTACTGATCGATCCATACTCACTTGCGTGCACCTAGCCTAGGAAGGTTTCCTATGGCTTCCCATCTTTCTACTGATCGATCCATACTCACTTGCGTGCACCTAGCCTAGGAAGGTTTCCTTGGGCTTCCCATCTTTCTACTGATCGATCCATACTCACTTGCGTGCACCTAGCCTAGGAAGGTTTCCTTGGGCTTCCCATCTTTCTACTGATCGATCCATACTCACTTGCGTGCACCTAGCCTAGGAAGGTTTCCTTGGGCTTCCCATCTTTCTACTGATCGATCCATACTCACTTGCGTGCACCTAGCCTAGGAAGGTTTCCTATGGCTTCCCATCTTTCTACTGATCGATCCATACTCACTTGCGTGCACCTAGCCTAGGAAGGTTTCCTTGGGCTTCCCATCTTTCTACTGATCGATCCATACTCACTTGCGTGCACCTAGCCTAGGAAGGTTTCCTTGGGCTTCCCATCTTTCTACTGATCGATCCATACTCACTTGCGTGCACCTAGCCTAGGAAGGTTTCCTATGGCTTCCCATCTTTCTACTGATCGATCCATACTCACTTGCGTGCACCTAGCCTAGGAAGGTTTCCTATGGCTTCCCATCTTTCTACTGATCGATCCATACTCACTTGCGTGCACCTAGCCTAGGAAGGTTTCCTTGGGCTTCCCATCTTTCTACTGATCGATCCATACTCACTTGCGTGCACCTAGCCTAGGAAGGTTTCCTATGGCTTCCCATCTTTCTACTGATCGATCCATACTCACTTGCGTGCACCTAGCCTAGGAAGGTTTCCTTGGGCTTCCCATCTTTCTACTGATCGATCCATACTCACTTGCGTGCACCTAGCCTAGGAAGGTTTCCTTGGGCTTCCCACTTTCTACTGATCGATCCATACTCACTTGCGTGCACCTAGCCTAGGAAGGTTTCCTTGGGCTTCCCATCTTTCTACTGATCGATCCATACTCACTTGCGTGCACCTAGCCTAGGAAGGTTTCCTATGGCTTCCCATCTTTCTACTGATCGATCCATACTCACTTGCGTGCACCTAGCCTAGGAAGGTTTCCTATGGCTTCCCATCTTTCTACTGATCGATCCATACTCACTTGCGTGCACCTAGCCTAGGAAGGTTTCCTATGGCTTCCCATCTTTCTACTGATCGATCCATACTCACTTGCGTGCACCTAGCCTAGGAAGGTTTCCCTTCGGTACCGACTTCCATCTACGCACTCGATATAACCTAGGTACTTGGTACCGATGTTGGTTAACACTCAAGCATTTCTTGCATCCTGCGTGCAAGGTACCAATTTTCACTTCTTAGGTACGTTTATGGGCCCGCATTAATCCAATATCGCTCCGATGGCCTTTCGCATTATTTCATCCGATAGCCCTTGCCAAAAGCTACCAAAAGTTCCTCCACGGCCATGTGCTCCGACGCTTAGTTTAGGAAATATTCGAAAAAATTCAAAATAGGAAGCATTTTCTTATTGGAAAATCACCTTAAATCGATGGCCATTTTTTGGGCAAAAACTTTAACGTCTTCCCGACTTTGCGGGAATTGCGAATTTTAGGCACCCAGAGAAAATCTTTTACTTTAAGGGGGCGGCCGCGAAGTTGCCCGAAGTCTCGGACACAAAAATTCTCAAGTTCCCCACTCTAGTAAATCGCCCTATGAGTATCTCCTGGCCCGCGAGCTCTGCGAGCGGGCCAGCTTCGGCGATTTTTGCCTTTTCGCCTAGGCGGTTCTTCTACGAAATTGGTCCACAGCTTTTGCTCAGAAAGCTAGCATTTGTTGCAACAGTTAGGTGCTTGGTACCACATTTTGGTATCCATTTGGGCATTTGTTGCAACTACTCGGTACTTTGGCCCACATTTCGCTCTACTCGGGCCTCTATGGTGCTACTTGTCGGTACTTTTGGCCAACTTAGGCCAATTGGGTGCAACTTGTGGGTACTCTGTGGGTACTTTAGGGCATATTGTGTCTTTCGGGTGAACCTTCGCGATACTTCATGGGTACTGATGGCCAACTTAGGAACATTCAGTGCAACCTTTGGGCCTAAGGAAATTTGTCCAACTCTTTGGACTTAGAAAATTTTCTGGACTTAGAAAATTTTCTGGACTTGTAAAAATTTTCAAATGTTCAATTTGGCCCACATTTCGCTCTACTCGGGCCTCTATGGTGCTACTTGGCGGTACTTTTGGCCAACTTAGGCCAATTGGGTGCTCTTTGTGGGTACTCTATCGGTACTTTTGGCCAACTTAGGCCAATGGGGTGCTATATGTGGGTGCTCTATCGGTACTTTTGGCCATGTTAGGCCCACTCGGTGCTATTTGTGGGTACTCTATCGGTACTTTTGGCCATGTTAGGCCCATTCGGTGCTATATGTGGGTGCTCTATCGGTACTTTTGGCCATGTTAGGCCCACTCGGTGCTATTTGTGGGTACTCTATCGGTACTTTTGGCCAACTTAGGCCCATGGGGTGCTCTTTGTGGGTACTCTATCGGTACTTTTGGCCATGTTAGGCCCACTCGGTGCTATTTGTGAGTACTCTATCGGTACTTTTGGCCATGTTAGGCCCACTCGGTGCTATTTGTGGGTACTCTATCGGTACTTTTG